>NW_028133531.1:0-20163 GCF_964662115.1 Mustela nivalis
CCTGGGCATTATGTAGCAGAAACTCTGGAGATTATCTCAATCCATTGGAGTCACCCTGTTTACTAGCTTGCTATTGACAAAGTTATTTACAAACTGTAGAGCAAGAGGTTATAATGTAGAAAACTGATGGTAATGCACAAGATTCTTGTTAACAATAATGCAAGTTAGTGATATTTCATTAGAAAACATAAATTCTATAACCCAAATTATGGGCCCAGAGCACTTCTGCTGCACAACTCTGCTTATATCCCAAATAACCATGTGAACTAGTTTTAATATCTGCTTCTTATTAATTTTTGAATAAAAATTCTTGACACAAGTATTTTATAATTGTGTGATAATCATGCATTTAATTTCTTGGAGAACAAAACACACTTTAACGTAACTATGTTTGTTCACAGAACCAGCCTTGATAACACACTTCTATATGTTAGAAATGATATAATAAATGTAGAATATTGGGCACTCGTTTGGTATTCTTTGCCATGTTTTGCACTATCTAAAAAGAGATCAGTGAACTTGGACTGGAGTTAGTAGACATGGAAGAAAATAAAATATTACAGAGAGGAATACTCTGTGGTCCACAACCTAAACGGGCTGGGATTTCCATCATTTGGATCCCTGTAGCTTTACAAAAGTCAATAAAATTTTTGTATCTCCTATTAAAGTGGATTCCCCTGTACTTTTTCAAACATCTCTTGTAAAGTATTGTTTCCCAGAAAAAAAGGGATTTTGCACATGTATCTGCCTTTGTCTCTGGTCATGATCTCAGTCAGGATCCTGGGATCTAGCTCCATATCGGGCTTTTTGCTCATTAGGAAGTATACTTCTCAGTCTCTCTCTGCAGCTACCTCCCCCTGCCCCACTCATGCTCTCTCTCTCTCTCAAATAAATAAATATAATCTTTAATTTTTTAATTAAAAATAAGATAAATAAAATAAAATAAAAAGTCTGGTCTTACTGCCCCATTTAGCTCCTTTTTTTTTTGAGTGGTATTTAAAGCAGCATGACAGAACATGAGGCTCTCAAACTTAAAAAAAAAAAGGAAAAAATTGAGTTTTGTTAGGATTTAAGATCTTGTCTTCTAGAAAAAACATTGGCTTTGTTAACATGTGAAAATTAACAAAAGATAATAAGATAGAATTCTAATAATTTTTGTAGAAATTAAAAATTTCCTCCAACACAATTACATCAGACCCATTAAGTAAATTCATTCCAATGTCCGAAACCAACCTTTTCTAATACTAATGCATCTGTGTAAACAGAGTCAACCCAAGGAATAAATAAATATTATTTTTTTTCTGTCTCTTCCACAGTCACATCTGGGTATATTGGTAGCAAGCCAATTATCTATCTTATAAGACATGATATCATAAGGAAGGGTATTCTGTCCATTTGGAACAACTGAAAATCATTGTAATTTTATCTTGGTGCAGTAACTTGATATGGCACATTGTGGGTTATGAATATATTTTATTTTTTTTACTGGGAAGAAGAGATTATAGAGATATTGGTTATCCAAGAGAGACTGACAGGTGTTGATAGTTGCCAGGTCAATATCCATTTACTTTTTCCTTGAATCTCAGAAAGCACTGAGGGATTGACAACAAGGAAACTTAAAACAACATCAAATATTTTATTGTCTCTTTTCTATTTATATTGTAACCACATGACAAAGTATCAGTCGTACAATATATCATTCTCTTTACCTCTATCTTTCTGCCAGAAATGTGGGCTTAATAGTGAGAACTCCAACAGCAATTTTTGCAACTGTGAATAAAAAGCCATGAAAACCTCTAAGATAGTTCACTTCACTTTCTTAAGACGCTGAACCAACACCAGAAAACACTCTCTGTAGTCTTCTTGTTAAATGAAAAAATATGGTTAAACCACTTTTGAAAGTCTACTACCTACAGCAAAATGTAAATCTTAATTGAAATATGTCCTCTCAGCTGTGCTTAAGCAACTGAGTCCTGAGCTTTTCAGGTTTTCAGTCTGAAAGAGTACACCTCTGGTGCTCAGAAAGGGAAGAGAAAGGACACCCTGTTCTCCATATAAATTAAAGAAGAGAAATCTGTGCATTTAAGTGGGCCATATAAAATTTATCAAGCAATTATCTCCTAACTCCTTTCTATCCAAATTACCTGATATGCTCTCCCTACTCCTTTATTCCACGTTACTGCCTTGTCCGGGATTCTGTCTCACATCACAACATGTCTTCTGTTATTTCCTTCTTGCAAGCTAGTTTTGTTTTCTCCATCTAAAAAAATCAACAATCATTGTGTATTTCAATTCCCATTTTCCTCAAATGCATTGAATCTTCTTATATATTACTCTTTTCTCATACTCAGTGTCTTTGTCTTTATGGGGTTTGTACTTTGCTTTTCCTCATCCTTTACTGCCATTATATAATCAAATCTAATAACTTCTTAGAGAAAGTTAAAAATTCCTGCATAGCCACACGTGAACACAAAGTCACTGATTTTTAGCAAACCTATAAGATAGTCAGACATCCATTCAATTTCTTTTTTTTAAAGATTTTATTTATTTATTTGACAGAGAGAGATGACAAGCAGGCAGAGAGGCAGGCAGAGAGAGAGGAGGAAGCAGGCTCCCTGCTGAGTAGAGAGCCCGACTTGGGGCTCGGTCCCAGGACCCTGGGATCATGACCTGGGCCGAAGACAGTGGCTTAACCCACTGAGCCACCCAGGCGTCCCTCCATTCAATTTCTTAACTGAGTCTCAAATGCATCCTGAGTTCTAACCTAAACCTAAGTTCTACTTCTTACACGTTGTTCTATGACCAAATCTTTTCAGTTCAGTATTTTGTAACATTTAAATATTAATCAATTGATGCTTTGTCTGTGTATTTCTATGATAATAATTTGAATACTGTAGATTTATTGTTATATTTATAGATTTATAATCAAAGTTTCATCAGTTGAAGTGTTTGGAAATTTCAGATATAATGATTAACCTAAAATGATACTGCCTCAAATCCCTCTGATATCAAGGCCCAACACTTGATTATAGCCAAACCTGTGGTGGATAGTTCCATGGGAAATTGCAGTTACTTAACACTGATAGCATCTCATGTTCTCTCTCTCATTTTAGAATGTCTCCAACACAACCCAAAAGTGTAGGAGAGTTAATGTCCTCTGAGGACAGCTCTCAGTGAAGTGGAAATAAGAGCCATAGATAAAATTGTCAGTTTTCAGGTCTTCATGAGGACAACTTAAAGAAGTTTCTCAGGACCTTTCAGTAAATGCAAGCCTTCATTTTCTATCCACAACAATTATATCAACAATGTACCTCTTTGACAAAGTTGTTTCTTCACTGTATCACTTTCCCATTCTTTTCTACCTTGGATAATCTCCCAGATAAACTAACAGTACTCAAATCCTTTGTCCTACTCTTTGCTCTCAGGATAAATGGAGCCAAAAGACTTAGATTAATATCAAGTTCTGAATGGGATCTTAGAGCTATTTCTGTCCAGATATTCATAAACATAGGGACCTTTGAATTATCAGGCTATAAATAAGTTCTAAATGGAGGGGGCAAAAGCAAAAAGTAGAAATTTTTATGTTTGATTTTTAATCATGATTAAAAATAATGTTAGTACATTATAAAAGTGTGGATCTTTGTAAAACAATGTCATAATGTAAGAAATAGGTTGCATAGTCCTTTTGAGAATATTAAACCAAGTGTTCAGGTGCCATCTAATTTCTTGTTTAATCCAGAACTTTGGTGTGCATTATCTTGAGGAATAGAATTTTGAAGTCCAGACAGACTAACAGAAAACTGACCCAAATGTGTGTGTTTATATTTCTGCTTTTGTTGTAAAAATCAAAGTGTGATTGCTGGTTTAAAATGGTAAAACTAATAATGTTTATGGACTCTATTATAAATTTTCTAATTGTATGGGAAGAATCCAAGAAACATATAATTAATTGATTTGCAAATCCTCAAAGAGCTACAGGATCAGGTAGTGGTATGTTCTGATTCAACAGCATCATAATGCAGCATTTTATATGTGTGGCTAATGGATATTTTCATAAATGTTTGCTAGCTAGTCAGCCAATACAGAGAAATATTAGGTAGGGTAATTACTCACAGTTGTGTTTAATAAAATGAGAGAAAATTATCAAATGACACTAATAATAATAATCCTATAGCAGGCTAAATAATTCAATGATAATTACAAGTATTAATCTAGCTTTCTTCCCTGATTATGACTCTTCTCTCCTTTATCATAATGGGAGTAGCAGATTGTCTGCAATGAATTGTGAAAACCCAGCAGTGACTTTGGCAGTGAAGGCCTCCCATCAATTTTGATAGGTTAAAATGATTCTGGATGGTCTTGAGCAAATGTGTCTATTTTTTTTTCTGTGTGTGTAATAAAAGAAAGAAGCAATAGTAAATTCTTGCTGTTATTCCATGGAGCCAATAAAATCATACTGCCAACAAGAGGCTGTTGACATCGTAAGTGTGGTTAACTGTCTTGAAATACTAGGCCTTGAAATAAAATTCCAATATTTCACATAACCTCTTTTTTTTTTAAAGAAAAACAAAACAAAACAAAACAAAACAACTATACTGCTTACATTTAGGGCCCTGCTGTTGTGTAACTATTTTTGAACATGTCTACTGTAAGTGTATATATATATATTTTTTTTTCTGTGCAATAAATTCATTTAGAGATAAATTTAGATTGCAAATTATTTGGGAGGAGGCATGGTATTTGTGGCTAGTCTTACAAGTAAAAAGGACTAAAAGAAAGAAGAAAAACATTTTTTATTACAGCATATTTACATCTGTCCAAAGTACTTATTTACTATCATACTGACTAATGTATAATACTGTACACAAAGAAAGAAGTTAAATGAGTTATAATTCAGTCGAAGTATAGCTGGCCATTTTAAAACTTACCACTGAATCTTTCTGGTATGAAATGTGATATCTGGCAATCTGGTCCAGTTCATTACATCAGGTCATTTGTATGTTCTTATTACCATTTTGATAGCATAGCACATTTTATAACCCAGACATTTTACAATGGAACTATGATGCATGTATTTTCAAAAGTATAGACATACATGAAGCTATGAGGTCAAAAAAGATGAATGTCCGTAGTACCATATAGACTCAACAAATAAAAATGTCCAAGGCTCTGAGTGAGATTTATGAATATTGTATAAGATTAGGCCAACATGTGGTTTTGATATAAATCATCTGTTCTTAAATTAGAATTACAATCGTTGAGTACAGTGTTGAAAATGGCAGATAGATTTTAGCTATCTTTGCTCAGTAGGGAAAATGGAAAAATGTTTAGTTTGGTCAGAATTTCACTTAACTTCTGAAAAATCTTACGTTTGAGAGAACCCTTCTGAAATAAGAATCCTTAAAGACATAACCCCTTTGGCACAAGTTTTCAAGAAACTTGTTGGATGTTGTAGACAATTATATGGCACACGTACTGTTCTAGATGTTTCATGCCAATAATATGTAAGCCATACCAAGGCTACATATACATATAGAGATGTTCCTCAGCTTACAAGGGGGCTATGTACAGAGAAACACATAAAAAACTGAAAATGCATTTAATACCCCTAAACTATCAAATATCATAGCTTACCTTAAGCTTATTTCAACATACTCAGAACACTTACATTTGCCTGCATTTGGGCAAAATCATCTTAAGCAAAGCCTATTTTATAACAAGGTATCAAATATCACATGCAATTTATTAAATATTACACTAAAAAAAAGAAGAATGGTTATATATAGAATGGTTGTAAGAATATCAGGTGTTCATCCCTGTAATCTTTTAGCTGACTGGGAGCTGTGGCTCACTGCCCCTTCCCAGCATCACAAGACGGCACCATACCACATGTCACTGGCCCTTTTTATAAAGACCCAAATTCAAAATTCAAAGTACAGTTTCTACTGAATCACTTTCACTTTCACATCTTTGCCAAATATATTGTAAGTTGAATCATTGTAAATCAGGAGCCATCTTATTTGAAAGTTAAATCACAGTCACCCGTATACACACAAAAAAAGGCCTTCATGTAGGGCCATCTATGTATCTCTAAACAACATAGCATGACCTATCAACAGCAAAAAATGGATGTGAAGGGGACAATTGCTTTGCGTCAGTACTCTGAGCAGTAACATACATGGCCTTACTCACCTAGCAGAACTCCAGAGCTAGCTGATGGCAAGGAATTTTACAAATGTTTGCTGAACAGCTTAAGCACTATTATTTTTAAATTAGTGTGCATATCTGTTTTCTAAAGATATGTTAATTTATTTTATTGACGTATTACAAAACCAAATAATTTCCTCTTATTTAAGTGGCAGGTAAATAGAATTCTTTTTAATTTAAATCAAATGGCTTTTTAGGGAAAATATACTAAAAATTCTGAAACTTGTATTGCTTATGAATCTTTTATTGGAATCCTTATCAAGTTGTATTTTTCAAGTTTTTCCTAAATAATCTTCAATGAATTGAAAATATTTTTTGGATTTTATTCAAGGCTATTAACTCACAATTTCACTTTGTTAAATATAGTGCTAAACGTTCAACCAAAACGTTGTGTCTTTTTTTTTCCACTACCACATCCTCCATCTACTGACTGGATTCTCTCCCCAACTAACACATATATACCATTGTCTATCTTTAGGATAAGTAAGGGTCATCTTTTGTCTTTATTCTATTCCTCGCATGCTTCTGAACTTGTTGAATTTTAATATAGTCACACCATAAGCATCACATATTTGATTCCCCTTTCAATAGTAAACAGTGCACAACCAGAGCATACCTTCAAAGCTATTAATAGACTTACTCTGATATATTATTTTTGTATTTTTGTAAATTAAAATAATTAAATTATAGAACAAGAGTTTCAGGTGGTAGGTGTTGTAAGTTTCACCCAAACTGACTTTTGTCAAACTCGTTTTTGTCATCATATATGACAAGTAGTTTTCTCACGTTTGTTTTTAGAATATCCTTGTATAATGAATATTTACACTGATATCTAGTATAAAAATCTTGCAATTTATTTTAGAAACATTAAGATATTGAAAATCAATCTATTTCTTTGATTCATTAAAGACATTTTTGGCTTGTTTCCAGTACTTTCTTACTGGTTAAAAAATGAATTTGAAGTAGTCTGAATTTCATTATTATATGGCACTTTCCCTTTGATGAATACAAAGACGATATTCTATATTAGCTATCTGAGAAGAATTTGTTTTTTTAATTTTATTTATTTGTGAGTGAGAGAGAGCACAAGCAGGGGGAGCAGCAGGGTGAGGGAGAAGCAAACTCCCGGCTAAGCAGGGATTCTGTTGCAGAACTGAGTCCCAGGACCCTAAGATCATGACCTGAGCTAAAGGCTCAGGCGTTTAACTGACTGAGCCACCCAGGTGTCCCAATCTGAGAAGAGTTCTGTATGTTATTCCTATTAATATGCAGTTTAAAGTCTAGGTGATTAACTTAATATTTTAGTGGCTATTACATAGATAGCACTATGTTCCAGGCAGAGAGTAAGAAAGAAATAGTAAATCAACCATATTCTATGCATTCTAAATGAAAATAATTAATCAATCATAATAAATCCTTCTATTTATGGAATATCAACTTATAAGCTTTCCTCCATATGAAAAATGCCAAATACCAGAATAAAGGGTCATCTAATACAAATAAAGGATAGAATTAAAGAATTCTGGTAAGCCATTTAATTTTGAAAAATGGTGCTATATTGTTGCTGAGTTGTGGTTTTCAGTTACATAATATCTGATAAGTGTAGAAGTAACATGAGTGTTACATGAGATGAGAAATGGTTTATAATTAAGATAATTTTAAAAGTACAGATAAATACAAATTTGTAAACATAGCATTATGGAGGAATAAAAATAAATGATAGCTACACACTCTAAAGTGAATAAATCTTGGAAAGTTAATAGAGAAGTAAAACAAGGGCAGTGCAAAAAGTATGGTACATTTTTATGAAGTTCAAACAAATTCTGTGAAAGCATCGATGGACTTAAAGATACTATTATGTATCAAATATTGTAAAAATTAAGCAAGGAAATAGCAAACATAAAATAACCAAAGCATACAAACTTGGGTAGATACAATAGTTGTGATCATGTTCTACTTCAAAAAGAGATGAGTTAATAGATAAATAGAAGTAACTAGACTTTTTAGAAGTTAATAAAACTTTGCCTGTTATTTCTTAGTAATATAAAATATATGGTTTTCTAACAAAAACGTTTATCTTAAAAATATTTAAAAATAAATTTCAGGCTACTCATAAGGTTCTATTTACTTTTCCACTGAAGGAAAAGCTGGTTGTTGTAGTTGTAGTTGTTTGTTTGTTTTAGTCTCCTCCTGGTTTTTATTATTATAATGTTAGAATAATGAATGTTAGATTGAAAAGTGAATTATTTTATAGACAAAATCATTACTTGATTCACCTCCTGGTACAGCAGATGGAACTCCTGAAAATATGCCCTTTTGCCTTACAGAAGAGTAACAGTTATGCTTACTTCTGAAACATACTTGGTGGTGGCCCTAAATAGTGACACCATAGTAAACATTTTGAATATTTGCAATTAATTTTTATAGTCATAGGGCTCCAAAAGGCACTGCTGGTATCTTAGCAGGTATTTCAATAAAGCTAAAAGTTGCCTGACTGTTTAAAAATATTAACAAGGCACAAAACGGCAGAAGTATTGTCCTCAGATATTATTTTTTTCCATATGCTCCTGATTCCAGACATGACAAGTTATTTTTTTAAATTTTTTTATAAAAGATTTTATTTATTTATTTGACAGAGATCACAAGTAGGCAGAGTCAGGCAGAGAGAGAGGAAGAAGCAGGAACCCTGCTGAGCTGAGAGCTCAATGTGGGACTCGATCCAAGAATCCTGGGATCATGACCTGAGCCGAAGGCAGAGGCTTTAACCCACTGGGCCACCCAGGCGCCCCCATGACAAGTTATTTTTGATAGATATATATACAATGTATTTTCCAGTTATAAGAAAAATGGTTCTGCTATTTTTAACATTTTTTTAAAATTACATAATTTTTTAAATTAAAATTTTATTTTTTAATGTTTTAATTTTCTTTTCTTTTTTTTAAAAGATTTTATTTATTTATTTGAAAGACAGAGATCACAAGTAGGCAGAGAGGCAGGCAGAGAGAGAGAGAGAGGGAAGCAGGCTTCCTGCGGAGCAGGGAGCCCGATGCTGGGCTCAATCGCAGGACCCTGAGATCATGACCCGAGCCAAAGGCAGCAGCCCAAACCACTGAGCCACCCAGGCACCCCAATGTTTTACTGTTCAATATACTACTTAGAATATAAAACCTATTCCATTTGGTAAGATATTTACCATTTAAAAAATGGTAATTTTCTCATAGTGTGTTCCCCTCACATTGCTTTATTTTGAATAAAAAAAATTTCACAATAAACATAACTGATGCTTTCCTTTTGATTGTCCCTCTGTTGGTCATACTGTATATGAGCCATGACAATTAGTTTTACAAAATTTATTCATGTTTGTTGATATGTTTTATCATAACTAATTTTCCCTCCCTTATCTAGATTCCCCAGCTTTCAGACAGGTGGACACTTCAATAAACCATACCCAAGGGATGTATCAAGTACTTCTTAGACATCTCTCAGATTCTTGAGGTCTCGTTTTACCTAGGGATTTGCAAAAGGTTCTGCCAGAGGCACCACTGTGACAACTGATGACCATGGTCTATCTCCTGCTAAGCTCAAGAGGTCACTGGTTTCCAAGTTTATCTATACAATTAATGCATTCCAGCAAGTTCTTTGTTTTTTAATATTAACAAACTTACTTTAAAGTTTATATGAAGAGGCAAAGACTCACAATAGTCAACATAGTGTTGAAGGAGAACAAAGACTGAGGACTGACTTCAAAGTTTACCATAACGATGGGGCGCCTGGGTGGCTCAGTGGGTTAAGCCTCTACCTTCGGCTCAGGTCATGATCCCAGGGGCCTGGGATCGAGTCCTGCATTGGGCTTTCTGCTCAGCAGGGAGCCTGCTTCTCCTCATCTCTCTCTCTGTCTGTCTCTCTGCCTATTTGTGATCCCTCTCTGTCAAATAAATAAATAAAATCTTTTTTAAAAAAAAGTTGACCATAATGATAATTGTAAGCAAGATATTGTAATACCACAGAAAGACTAGATTAAAGGAACAGAATATATATTATCAATTATATTTTATATTTAATATAAAAGCAAAAGCAATACAAGAGAGCAAAATACAATCTTTTAAACAAATGGTTCTGGAGTAATGGTGAAGCTAAATGTAAAAATATAAAATAAAAATAAAATAAAATAATAAAATAAAATAAATCCAGGCAGATATCATACACTCTTCACAAAAATTAACTCAGATTGGATTATAAACCTAAACATGAAACATGTAGAAGGTAATATAGAAGAAAATTTAAATGACCTTGGTTTTGGCAATAACTTTAGCTACAAAAGCACAAGCACTGAATTTTAAAATGTCTACTCTGTGAAACACAATGCCGAGAGAATGAAAAGGCAAAGCACAGACTATGAGAAAAAATTTGCAAAATACACATCTGGCAAAGGACTGTTAATCAAAAATACACAAAGACCCCTTAAAACTCAACAATGGGGGAAAAACCTGATTAAAAATGAGCCAAAGACCTTAGCAGATACCTCACAAAAGAAAATATTACAGATGGCAAATAAGCATATAAAAAGATGCTTCACATCATATGTCATCAGGAAAATGCAAATTAAAACAAAAAAGAGACACCCGTACATACCCAGAATTCAGAACACTGAAAACAGAACACGAAATGTTGGTGAGGATGTGGAGCAACAGGAATGTTCTTCCATGTCTATTGAGAATAAAGAATGGAAAACAACTTGGCAGTTTCTTACAAAACTAATCATATTCTTGCCAGATGATTCAGCAGTAGCAGTTCTTGGTATTTATCCAAAGAAGATGAAATCTATACCCACAAAGAGGTCTATAGTAGTTTTATTCATAACTGACAAAAGCTTGGAAGCAACCAGGATATCATTCCACAGGTGAAAGGTCAAATAAAGTGTAGTACATGCAAACAATGGAATATTATTTAATGCTAGAGAAATGAATTACCAAGCCATGAAAAGATATGGATATAAATATTTAATAAATATTTGATTTTAGGCTTCTACCAGTCTATCAATAGTATTAGTATATTTTAACAGTGAATGCTCAGCATTCATGAATTTACCTAATAAAATATTTTGGGTTCAATATTTTAAATACTTCAACCTCTATGATTATATTCCTAATAATTTTGAATTGGGGTAAATAAACCTTAACTTTTTGTAACTTGTTTCAATATGCAAAAGAGCTCAATAAACTTTTAGAAAATAAAAATTTACAAAAAAAAGTTTAGTTTACTATTGCCAAATAATTTAAAACTTTACCTTATATTCAAATACATATATTTTTCTAAATTGATTTATATGCTACTAAAACCAAAAACTTTTAGTTATACTAGATTTCATATCATGCCATCAATGCCAGAAAGCCATCTGTCGATGACTTGTCTTAAATAGAGTTAAGATGGGCGTTATTACAATGCAAGATGGAAACAAAGATAGTATAACAATTGAGTGTTACATAACTTTTCTGTTTTGATCAAGTTACTAATCTACAAAAGGCTTTTATCGGTGACCGACTTGGGAATTTAACAAAACTTTTAAACTAGCATGTGCGACTCATTCCTAGAAAACAACACAATCAATAACACTTTATTTAGATTAAATCATGACTATTTCTCCATTTGAATAAAAAAGGTTGCAACTCCAATAAGTTTATTGAACGTGAAAAGTTGAAATGCTGTAATGCTCCTAAGGAATCAAATGATCCAGTCATGAATTACAAAAAAATGATATAAATACCAAAGTGTTTGTATAATTGTAATGTACAACTGCCCATTAGCGTTCAATAGTGTAGGCTTGTACAAGAACTCTATAAAAGAACTCCACTTCTAAACTGTGGAAAATATGTTCCCTTTCTCCCTATATACAACTATTAAGCCATTCATTTAGCTTTTAAAATGTCCACTTAATACAGGCTTTTTACTCATTTGAACCCGGCAGCAGGGTTCTATTCTTATTGCTTACATCTGAAGGATAGACTTCTAGCGTAAGAGGTAAAGCCCATAAAGGAGCCCAATAATAACAACAAAATACAGTTTAGTGATCCCTTACAATCTGCCAGCTACCTTTCTGAGAATACTTCAATTAATAAAACATATAAAATAGCTGACCACAAAGAGCTTACATTCTTTTGAAATATAATAGTGAAATAAACCAATAATAGAGGGGCGCTTCGGTGGCTCAGTCCATTGAGTGACTGCCTCTGGCTTGGGTCATGATCTCAGGGTCCTGGGATGTAACTCCCCAGCAGGCTTTCTAGGCAGTGGGGTGTTTTCTTCTTCCTCTGCGCACCCTCCCAATTCTCTCTCTCTCTGTCTCAAATAAGGAAATAAACCAGTAATAGAATAATGATTGATGGTTGATGGCGATAAGTGTTACAAAGAAATACAAGAAAGGTAAAAGCCATTGGAGAATGCTGGGATGAAAGTTAATTTTATTTTGTGTCGGGTGGTTATATCTCATTTAGGAGATGTTATTTGCACAAAGACCCAGGAAGTGAAGGAGGGTGTTATACAAATATGAAAGAAAAAGATTGCTCTAGGCAGAGCAAGTAAGTATATAGACTTTGTGTGAAAAGCTTGTCTGTTACTTTTGAGGAAAAGCAAGGAGGCCAATGAGGAGTTCATAGTGGTGGAGAGAGGAAGAACGTATTGTACCTTCTAGTACATTGAAACGCCTTCAGTTTTTATTTAATATGAAAGGGGAAGATACCAAAAGACTTTCAACAGCAGAATAAAATCATCTGACTTGATTTTTAGGTTAAGTTGCTGTACCAAAATAAATTTGCAGGGAGAAAGGAGTGCAGTATGTGTGGAAGTGGGGCTATCAATCAAGTCAATAATTCAGGAACATATGATGGTGTTTTTAGCATGCTGGGTGATAATAGAAGTGGTGAGGTATGGTTTTTATTTTGTATATATTTTGATGGTGAATATTCCGGTGAACAGGATGGGGTATGTGCAGGACAGACAATATCAACATTTATTTTACCTGCACAAACAGAAGGGTGGAGTCTTCATTCCCTGATATGGAGAGAACTCTGAGTTCAATTGTTCTTTGTCATTAAATGGCATAGTGATGATGAGGATTTAGTCAGACAGTGAAAGAGAACAGTAAGCATAGTGTTAAGCGGTAAGACATTATAATACATTTGAACAACAAAAAACGTTGTGTTGGATCATGTGTTTGTGTGAGTAAATAAATAAATAAAGCTTCCTGGGCTTCTGATAGAGGTAAAGAAGACTAGTATATGATCCAAAGGGGCACGTGCACCAAATGTTTATAGCAGCAATATCCACAATAGCCAAACTATGGAAAGAACCTAGATGTCCATCAACAAATGAATGGTATATATATATGATGGAATACTATGCAGCCATCAAAAGAAATGAAATCTTGCCATTTGTGATGACATGGATGGAACTAGAGGGTATTATGCTTATCAAAATAAGTCAACAAGAGAAAGACACTATCTTATGATCTCTCTGATATGAGGAACTGGAGGTGCAATGTGGGTGCTTGGGGGACAGGAAAAGAGTAAATGAAACGAGATGGGATCAGGAGGGAGACAAACCATAGGAGACCCTTAATCTCACAAAACAAACTGAGAGTTGCCAGGGGGAGGGGAGGGTAGGGAGAGGGTGGTGGGGTTATGAACATTGGGGAGGGTATGTGCTGTGGTGAGTGCTGTGAAGTGTGTAAACCTGGCGATTCACAGACCTGTACCCCTGGGGCTAATAATACATTATATGTTAATTTAAAAAAAAAAGAGGAAGAAGAAGACTACTATAAATCAAATGCTATGGTTTTCAGCAAAGAGTGTGTAATCAGGCATATTTTATTAAAGTAACCATGTAAAATGATGGTTGAAAATTGGAATAACAGAAAACATAAAAATTAGAGATTTTAAAAAGAGATCTGGGACAGTGTAGAGAATATAATCAATGATATTATAATAGTGTTATATGGTGACAGATGGTGGCTATATTTATAGTAATCATAGAATAATGTATGGAGATATTGAAAACCTGAAACCAATGTAACACTGAATATCACTATACTCAAATAAAAAAATAGTAAAAATAAAACATTTTATTTTAAAAAGATAAAAAGAGGGACAAGAATTTGTAAAGTGAATTTCAAAAAGCTTAAAGATGAGGCTAAGACATACTCTGAACCTTGAGGAAAACACCATTTTGAAAATTCTTCCCATTTTGAGAAAACTCAAATGAATCAATACCATAAAAGAACCCATTTTAACTGAGAGATGTAATGAATGCTCGAGAAATAATTTTATGACAGGATAATTCTTCCCTATGAAACAGCATACAGAAACCAGGGGAAACACCTGGAAGCAAAATAAACTATACTGAAAATAAGAATTAGGAAAAAGATAAATGATGAAAGATAAGAAAATTAGAACTGCGAGAGAGACCTAGTGAATAGAATTTTTAGCTTGTGGTTTAATGTTTTTGAGGATAATCTAGAGTTCATAACTGCCTTGAGACAGGCTGGTTGTAGGCAGTTTAGGCAGACCCCTAAGACAGGCCTACTTTGGGCAGGTGGTGTTGGAGGAGGCCATTGGGCTGGACAAAGACAAATCCAACCATTTGACTAAAGTGTCTGTGAAGATGTTGAAGTCAGATGCAACAGAGAAAGACCTGTTAAATCTAATCTCAGAAATGGAGATGATGAAGATGATTGGACAGCACAAGGACACCATCAACCTGCTGGGTTCTGCACACAGGATGGTCCTTCGTACACTCTCATGGAATATGCCTCCAAAGACAACATACAGGAGTACCTGCAGGCCCAGAGGCCTCCTGACCTGGAGTACTGTTACAATATCAGCCGCAATGCAGCAGAGCAACTCTCCTCCAAGGACCTGGTATCCTGTGCCTATCAGGTAGCCTGAGGCATGGAGTACCTTGCCTCCAAGAAGTGCATACACCAAGACCTGGCCACCAGGGAAGTGCTGGTGACAAAGGACAACATGATGAAGATCTCTGACTTCAGCCTTGCCAGAGATATCACCACATCAGTTACTATAAAAAGACAACCAACAGTGGACTGCCTGTGAAGTGGATGGTCCCTAAGGCCATGTTTGACCAGAGCTACATCCACCAGAGTGACTTCTGGTCTTTTGGGGTGATCCTGTGCAAAATCTTCAATCTGGAAGCCTCCCATATCCTGGAGTGCCTGTGGAGGTGGCTTTCAAGCTGCTGAAGGAGTCATTTGATGGATAAGCCAATAAGTGCACCAGTTATACACAATAATGAGGGGTGGCTGGCATGTGGTTCCTTCAAGCTGCTGGTAGAAGACCTGGATCATACTGTGGCCTTGACCTCCAACCAGGAGTACCTGGACCTGTCCTTGGCCCTGGAACAATACTGTCTATGCTTTCCCAACACCTGAAGCTCCACCTGCTCCTCAGAGAAGAATTCCACCTTCTCTCATGTGCCGTTGCCCAGGGAGGCCTATCTGCCCTGACACCCAGCCCAGCTTGCCAATGGTGGACTCAAATGACTAGTATCCCTATTACTCCTGTCCAGATCACGTCATAAGCTGTAACCCTTACCCCCCACCCTCCCTGCAAGACTCACTGCCTTCTCCTTTGTCCCTTTCCTACTGGCAGGAGCCAGAAGCCTACCTGAGGCCTTCACCCCTTGAAGTTCACCTCTCTTCCCCTTCCTCTTCCTCCTCCTTACAACCTGCTCATAAAAGAAAGGCACAGAGAGGCAGGTACTTGCTTGTGGCTACTTCCTTCCCGCCCATATGTTGGACCAAGACCCCTCCCTGGAATCTGGTACTGCCTGGACTTTGAGGGAGTGGGAGATGAGGCATGCCAGTGAAAGCTGTTGGAGCTTTCCTGTTTTGGTTTTGTCTGCTTAGCATAACATGT
Source organism: Mustela nivalis (assembly GCF_964662115.1). Lineage (NCBI taxonomy): Eukaryota > Metazoa > Chordata > Mammalia > Carnivora > Mustelidae > Mustela > Mustela nivalis. Next base: position 16,134 of record NW_028133531.1, read on the forward strand.
AAGACTGAGTTCTGGTGGCAGGGACCTAGTCCTTGGTGCTATAGCACTAGCGAGGGGAGGTCAACTGCTGTGGGCCTTGGCTAAGAGCAACCCCTGCTCCAGAGATATGGTGCCAAGGGCTTATTAATTTTGATACTAATTTGCTTTGCTGACCAAATACCTGGTATCAAAAGATGGGAAGGCAAAGACTGAAAGCAGTGTTGTGACCATGGGGTCCAGCCCCAAACTATGAAGAAAACACAAAGTGTATAAATCTGAGTAAGTATATATTTACACACCTTTTTAAATAGGTTGTTATCAAAGATTTAATCAATGGGTAATATGCTCCTCGTGGCTGGGAAGCATCAGTTGCCATATATTAAAAAAAAAGAAAAGAGGTGTCTGGGTGGCTTCCTCCATAAGTGTCCCTTCTTTTCAGGTCATGATCCCAGGGTCCTGGGATGGAGCCCCACATCAGGCTCTCTGCTCAGTGGGAAACCTGCTTCTCCTTTTCCCTCTGCCCTGCTTATAGTTCCTCTTCCTATCTCTCTGTCTCTCAAATAAATAAAATATTTAAAAAAAAGAAAGAAACAAAATGTTTTTAAAAGGTCTTTTTTTAAAAAAATTTTCTAGGGGTGCCTGGATGACTCAGTTGTTTAAGCAGATGTTTGCCTTTGGCTGAGGTCATGATTCCAGTGTACAGGGCTCCAGCCCTGCATGGGACTACTTGCACCCCAAGGAGCTTGCTTCTTCCTCTCCCTTTGCACGTGATTCCCCCCGCTTGTGCGCTTCCACTCTCTCTCTCTCTCTTTCTCTCTCTTGCTGTCAATAAACAAAATAAAAGCTTTTCTTAAATAAATAAATAAATAAATAAATAAATAAATTTCTAAACCTACTTTCAGTTTAGGTCCCTTAACAAAAATTGCTACTGCTTCATGTAAAATAAAAGATAATTTAGAAATGTGCTTCCAGAGCTAAAAAGCTGTTTTGGTTTTTTTGTCAGGATTACATATAGAAGTGCTTTAAAAAGTAAAAGAAAAAATATGCTATATTAACACTAATCACACTATAACTTTGGTGGTTATATCAAGATAATGAAAAGTGATTTTAAAGCAAATTTCATTATCAGACATAAAGATCAAGTCAAGATTACAGAATAGTAAAAGGATGAATTCCTCAGGGAGTATAATAATTCTTGACTTTTAATACTTAATAACAGATTTGGGGATATATAGGGAAAAACTAAGAACAAAAATCATAACTTCTACCTTAGAAGAGAAATGGAAAAAAATTTCAACACCTTTATTTTAAGATTATATAGACAAATGGTCATCAAATTGGTAAGATATGTAAGACTTGAACAAAATTATCAACTAACTAGATATGCTTGATATTACAGAACACTCCCAACAACCGCAGACTACATATATCTTAAGCCATGATTTTCTTTGCAAAGGTCAACATTGATAATGTTCTAGTCATTCCTCCGTGTACCAGGAAAGAAGTAGCACTTTCTTGAAAGACACAGCTATCAAAGCTCCATTGAGAAACTGTAAAGATGGAGAAGGGATTTGCAAATTATATATCTGATAATGGACATCTACTCTGATTATTAAAAAAATGAATAAAAATAAAAAACCTTACTAATAACCAAACAGAGTATCCAGTTTTACATGTGAAGAAAATTATTGCAGAGACATGTCACCAAAAGGATATGGATGGCTTATAAGCACATGACAAATTTCTCAACATTTAGACATTAAAGAAATACAAATTAAAATCATAATGAGACATGCTTACATATCTATTAGAATGGCTAAAATTATAAAGGCTAATTATACTTCGTCTGAGCTAGATTGAGAAGCAACAAAAAATCTAAACTGTTGTTGGCATATATCATGATACCACCATTTTGGAAAATATCTGCCATATAATAGGTTCAGTAGACAATTTGTAAATTTCAGAAAAAAATAATGTTTAGAGTATACTGATTTCATAAGTCATTTCAATATTTTTTTCCAAAAAAGAAACTATGTAAAACATGCCTTAAATTTACTTTCAAAATATTTTATAGCATATAATGGACAATATACATAAGCCTTAAAGAAACAATCATATAAATAACCATTTCATACCTACTTAAAAATTGCATAATACCACACTCCTAGATCCTCTCTGAATGCTCTAAAATAACCCTTCAAAGGAAATACATTTTTAAAAATAACAGATTTTTTTGGCAAATAATTTAATAAATAAAAGTTTCATTCATCTACGTAGATCATAATAAATGTTTTTAGTAAGCATGAAATTATAACTCTGAAGTGTGCTAAAATGAAACCACCTGCTAAGGGTGAGAGAACAAAAATAAACATCATTTTTCCAAATAAGAGGAATTTATTACCTTTGAATCAAAGCATGTGGATTTGTTCAAACTGGCAATAAAGGAATATGGAAACACAAACCATAGAAAGTCATATTTTAGATTTCTAAAAGACTTCAAAGTGAAGAGTATACATTTTTTAAATGCTACATAATGCTACATAATGGCAAGATGACAGGTTGTGACAAATAGCATTTTAAAAGCTCTACTCATAATGGAACGGAAGGTGTCATTTCCCTATAATTTTATATATGTCATTAATTTACTATATCTGGATACAACATATTACCAAACAGATGTTCATCAAAGACTAAATCATTTTTAATGGAACATAATAATTTGAACCTACATCTATTAATCATTTTTTTCGATCAAACATTTATAGTCTCGCTAAACATTTTATCAGTTGTCGACAAAATTAAAACACAATAGGATAAAAAGTCGTGTTTGGAAAAGTAGATTTTCTTTGAAATTTGCATTTAAATGAAAATATTTGCTGATATTTTTAAAACTTTAAATGTAATTTTATATATATCTGACCTATCAAATGATATAAAATTTTTGGCGACTTAATAGAGTTTGGGGCACATGGTAAGCAATAATCAATTTTTTTGTTGATCCAAGTGTTCTTGTATTATTTTTCTTAATTATTCTAGTACCAAATTTATAGTTCTAAGATTTTTCCACCCCCCCATTTTAATATCTCTTAAGGTGGCACTCACCTTGCACTTAATGACATATCCTAGTTTAACTGACAGCATTTCACTTTCTAAATCGAACATAAACTCTAGTGCATCTTACCCTTGATGAAAGCTAGGATGCAATTAAATACTCTATTATGGTTACGATTCTGATATTTGAAATCCTCCCATAGCTCCTGTGCCACCACAGTGTAGTACCTCACCTCCTCGCCATAGTATACAAACCATCTCACCCCCAGTGTTAACCCCGGGGCTCAGCCTCCATCCCCAGGTGATGCTGCCAGATCAGCTGTCGGTTGTCATGAACTTGCTGTAGTTTCCCGAATGCACTGTGCTGCCTCCTGGCCCTTTGAAACTTGACACACTCATCCTCATTCTTCGCTTTGCCCTTGTCTATCACCTCCCCTGAAAATCTGTTCCTAAGTGGCTTTTCCCAGCTCCCACCTACCCTTGGCAGTCTTTTATCTCCCTGTGGTAAAGCCTGTCACACTGCACCATGGACATGCCCGTTGTCCCCCTGAGAAGAGAAAAGGGACAATGAGGGCCCCCCAGCATTTGCAGCCCTAGTGCAGAGCCCCATGCCTGGCTTGCACGAAATGCCAGATCATGAAGACAAACAGAGATCATCCTCTGACTAAAACCAGCTCTTCCTTGCCTACCGCAGGATCTGGATCAATAAAGGGCAGCCAGTTATTATTGCTGTTTGTCTTGGGATTTTTTCCCCATATATTTCCCAGGTCTTTACTTTTTTTATAGCACTTTAATTTAGGCTTCAACCACTTCCTAGTCAGATCAGGTGAAATCATTTTCCTTCCCATACCCTCGATGTATTTCACATCTAGTAATTCTTTTTTTAAAGATCTTATTTAACTATTTGACAGACAGATCACAAGTAGGTAGAGAGGGAGGCAGAGAGAGAGGGGGTAAGCAGGCTCCCCGCTGAGCAGAGAGCCCGATGTGGGGCTCCATC
>NW_028133530.1:0-20062 GCF_964662115.1 Mustela nivalis
GGTGAGGACCACGGCCATGGACGCGGGGAGGGGCGTGGGGGCCGCCGGGCTGTGGGCGGAGGGCGGGGAGTGGGGGGGCCGGGGCCGAGGGTGTGGGGGGCAGGAGGCCGGAGCAGGCCTCGACCACGGGCTTGGGCCACCTCCTCGCGGGCCTGTGCTCCCGAGGCCCTGGGCCCTGGATCCCCTAGCGAGGCCCTCGGGCTGCCCCCAGCTCCCAAGCCCACCGGCAGCCGACCCACCCCCCCCACCCCTCCCGGCGCCCCCGCGACCTGGGCCCCCCCCTGCCCCTTCTCTCCACGGGGCCTGGGCTCCGCTCAGGCCGGAAGGGCATTCCCTTCCTTCTCCCCGACCAGCTCCCCTTCGCCCCTTGGGCCCCGCGCCCTGGCTCAGGTGCCCGGGACGCGAGATGGCCGACCGCCCTGGGCTTCCGGCGCCGTGGGCACCCGGCTCCACGCTGCGTCTCCCAGGGACAGCGAAGGCAACCGCGAGGCTGTCTTGCTCAGCAAGACCGGGGGCGCCCCCCCTCCCCGGCCCCCCGCCTCACCCCACACCAGAGGACTAGACCAGAGAAAGAAACCCTCGCAGGCCCCCAGGCCAGACGGGGTGCCGGGCAGGAATGGGAGCGGAACGGGACTGCAGACACCTCACCGGCAGGTCCTCGGGCTCCCCGGGCTCCTCCGGCAGCTCCAGGGCGCCGCCACCTAGGCCAAAGCCCGGCCCAAGCAAGCCGGCCCTCCCTGCCGGGGCAGGTGGCAGGCCACCGCAGCCTCCTGGGTGTGTGGTGTCTTGTCCGAGTGTGTGTGCGTGTGTGCGTGTGCGTGTGCGTGTGTGTGTGTTTCTGTGCGTGTGAGTGGGTGCGTGAGCGTTGCGTGCACCCGTGTGTCCGACCGGGTCCCTGTCCGCATGCGGGTCAGGGTCACCGCGTCTCGCCTGGGGGCTGGGGGTGGGGGTGGAGGGTCTGAGGGGGCTCTGCGGGTTGGAGAGTCTGTCTCTGGGGCTCTGCGTTCTCGCCGTCTGTGCAGAGGTCCCTCCGTCTGTGTCTGTCCCTGTGTCTCCCTGGGTATCCGTGTGTCCGTGTAGGTGAGCCGGCCTGTCTGTGTCTCTCGGTCAGGGCCCGGGGCGGGTGGGTGGCCAGGGGAAGCGCGGCGGAGGAAGGGCCACGGGGCGGGGCTGCCGCTTCTGGGCCGGTGTGTGGCGTCGCCCGTGTCCTCGTGGCCTCGGGTGGGCTGGGAGCGAGGTGGGGTGGAGACGAGGGGAGAGCCGAGCCGAGCCAGGCCGAGCCGAGCTGAGCAGAGCTGTCTGGAGGAGAGCAGAAGAGAGCAGAGGAGAGGAGAGGATGGAGAGGAGGGAAGGCCAGGTGGCCGGCTGGGCCCGGCCTAGGGCGCTGGGTGGGCTCTGGTGGTGTGTGTGGGGGGGTGGTGGGGGGCGGCGGGGGCGGAGCACACCGAGCGCGGGTGGGTGGTGGGGGGGGTCGGTGGGAGGTGGGGGCCGAGGACGCACCTGGTTGCGGCCTGGGGAGGCACGGGGCGGCGGGGCTGGGGAGCCCCGGGATGGGAGAGTGCCCCGACAGACTTTGACGTCCGGGCCCCCGGGCCAGGCGGGCTGGCGGGCGGGGAGTCAGGCGCCAGGCCCAGGGCAGGCTGAGTGGGGAGCCCCGGCTCGCGCCGGGGCCCGGGAAGCGCGCAGCAGCCTCTTGGGGCGGCCAGCTGAAGCGGCAGGCGTCTACGGCCATACCACCCTGAACGCGCCCGATCTCGTCTGATCTCGGAAGCTAAGCAGGGTCGGGCCTGGTTAGTACTTGGATGGGAGACCGCCTGGGAATACCGGGTGCTGTAGGCTTTTTTTTCGCCCCCAAACGCTTGTCTTTGGCCTTCCTCTTTTTTCTCTCCCCGTTGGGCCCCCCTCCCTCTCCCTTGGCCGCCACCGCTGGGCGCCCTGGCCAACGCGGCGGCCTCCCAACAGTCCCTGAACGCCTCAGCCCCTGAGCCCGGTCCCCTCACGCCCCTGACCCCCTGACCCCTGGCCACCCCAGTCCCAGCATCGCGGGCCCCTGGCCCCAAAAGGGCGGCCCGCTGCCCGGGCGGCCGGCCACAAGCCAGCGTTTCCGCCTGCACGGCACGAGGCCCACCCGCGCCTCAGCCGGCCTTGGGGGGCTGCTGGCAGGGCGGGGCAGTGTTGGAGGGGGCTTTGGGCCCAGAGGCAGGGAAAGGGGGACCGGGGTGAGGACCACGGCCATGGACGCGGGGAGGGGCGTGGGGGCCGCCGGGCTGTGGGCGGAGGGCGGGGAGTGGGGGGGCCGGGGCCGAGGGTGTGGGGGGCAGGAGGCCGGAGCAGGCCTCGACCACGGGCTTGGGCCACCTCCTCGCGGGCCTGTGCTCCCGAGGCCCTGGGCCCTGGATCCCCTAGCGAGGCCCTCGGGCTGCCCCCAGCTCCCAAGCCCACCGGCAGCCGACCCACCCCCCCCACCCCTCCCGGCGCCCCCGCGACTTGGGCCCCCCCCTGCCCCTTCTCTCCACGGGGCCTGGGCTCCGCTCAGGCCGGAAGGGCATTCCCTTCCTTCTCCCCGACCAGCTCCCCTTCGCCCCTTGGGCCCCGCGCCCTGGCTCAGGTGCCCGGGACGCGAGATGGCCGACCGCCCTGGGCTTCCGGCGCCGTGGGCACCCGGCTCCACGCTGCGTCTCCCAGGGACAGCGAAGGCAACCGCGAGGCTGTCTTGCTCAGCAAGACCGGGGGCGCCACCCCTCCCCGGCCCCCCGCCTCACCCCACACCAGAGGACTAGACCAGAGAAAGAAACCCTCGCAGGCCCCCAGGCCAGACGGGGTGCCGGGCAGGAATGGGAGCGGAACGGGACTGCAGACACCTCACCGGCAGGTCCTCGGGCTCCCCGGGCTCCTCCGGCAGCTCCAGGGCGCCGCCACCTAGGCCAAAGCCCGGCCCAAGCAAGCCGGCCCTCCCTCCCGGGGCAGGTGGCAGGCCACCGCAGCCTCCTGGGTGTGTGGTGTCTTGTCCGAGTGTGTGTGCGTGTGTGCGTGTGCGTGTGCGTGTGTGTGTGTTTCTGTGCGTGTGAGTGGGTGCGTGAGCGTTGCGTGCACCCGTGTGTCCGACCGGGTCCCTGTCCGCATGCGGGTCAGGGTCACCGCGTCTGGCCAGGGGGCTGGGGGTGGGGGTGGAGGGTCTGAGGGGGCTCTGCGGGTTGGAGAGTCTGTCTCTGGGGCTCTGCGTTCTCGCCGTCTGTGCAGAGGTCCCTCCGTCTGTGTCTGTCCCTGTGTCTCCCTGGGTATCCGTGTGTCCGTGTAGGTGAGCCGGCCTGTCTGTGTCTCTCGGTCAGGGCCTGGGGCGGGTGGGTGGCCAGGGGAAGCGCGGCGGAGGAAGGGCCACGGGGCGGGGCTGCCGCTTCTGGGCCGGTGTGTGGCGTCGCCCGTGTCCTCGTGGCCTCGGGTGGGCTGGGAGCGAGGTGGGGTGGAGACGAGGGGAGAGCCGAGCCGAGCCAGGCCGAGCCGAGCTGAGCAGAGCTGTCTGGAGGAGAGCAGAAGAGAGCAGAGGAGAGGAGAGGAGAGGAGAGGAGAGGAGGGAAGGCCAGGTGGCCGGCTGGGCCCGGCCTAGGGCGCTGGGTGGGCTCTGGTGGTGTGTGTGGGGGGGTGGTGGGGGGCGGCGGGGGCGGAGCACACCGAGCGCGGGTGGGTGGTGGGGGGGGTCGGTGGGAGGTGGGGGCCGAGGACGCACCTGGTTGCGGCCTGGGGAGGCACGGGGCGGCGGGGCTGGGGAGCCCCGGGATGGGAGAGTGCCCCGACAGACTTTGACGTCCGGGCCCCCGGGCCAGGCGGGCTGGCGGGCGGGGAGTCAGGCGCCAGGCCCAGGGCAGGCTGAGTGGGGAGCCCCGGCTCGCGCCGGGGCCCGGGAAGCGCGCAGCAGCCTCTTGGGGCGGCCAGCTGAAGCGGCAGGCGTCTACGGCCATACCACCCTGAACGCGCCCGATCTCGTCTGATCTCGGAAGCTAAGCAGGGTCGGGCCTGGTTAGTACTTGGATGGGAGACCGCCTGGGAATACCGGGTCCTGTAGGCTTTTTTTTCGCCCCCAAACGCTTGTCTTTGGCCTTCCTCTTTTTTCTCTCCCCGTTGGGCCCCCCTCCCTCTCCCTTGGCCGCCACCGCTGGGCGCCCTGGCCAACGCGGCGGCCTCCCAACAGTCCCTGAACGCCTCAGCCCCTGAGCCCGGTCCCCTCACGCCCCTGACCCCCTGACTCCTGGCCACCCCAGTCCCAGCATCGCGGGCCCCTGGCCCCAAAAGGGCGGCCCGCTGCCCGGGCGGCCGGCCACAAGCCAGCGTTTCCGCCTGCACGGCACGAGGCCCACCCGCGCCTCAGCCGGCCTTGGGGGGCTGCTGGCAGGGCGGGGCAGTGTTGGAGGGGGCTTTGGGCCCAGAGGCAGGGAAAGGGGGACCGGGGTGAGGACCACGGCCATGGACGCGGGGAGGGGCGTGGGGGCCGCCGGGCTGTGGGCGGAGGGCGGGGAGTGGGGGGGCCGGGGCCGAGGGTGTGGGGGGCAGGAGGCCGGAGCAGGCCTCGACCACGGGCTTGGGCCACCTCCTCGCGGGCCTGTGCTCCCGAGGCCCTGGGCCCTGGATCCCCTAGCGAGGCCCTCGGGCTGCCCCCAGCTCCCAAGCCCACCGGCAGCCGACCCACCCCCCCCACCCCTCCCGGCGCCCCCGCGACCTGGGCCCCCCCCTGCCCCTTCTCTCCACGGGGCCTGGGCTCCGCTCAGGCCGGAAGGGCATTCCCTTCCTTCTCCCCGACCAGCTCCCCTTCGCCCCTTGGGCCCCGCGCCCTGGCTCAGGTGCCCGGGACGCGAGATGGCCGACCGCCCTGGGCTTCCGGCGCCGTGGGCACCCGGCTCCACGCTGCGTCTCCCAGGGACAGCGAAGGCAACCGCGAGGCTGTCTTGCTCAGCAAGACCGGGGGCGCCCCCCCTCCCCGGCCCCCCGCCTCACCCCACACCAGAGGACTAGACCAGAGAAAGAAACCCTCGCAGGCCCCAAGGCCAGACGGGGTGCCGGGCAGGAATGGGAGCGGAACGGGACTGCAGACACCTCACCGGCAGGTCCTCGGGCTCCCCGGGCTCCTCCGGCAGCTCCTGGGCGCCGCCACCTAGGCCAAAGCCCGGCCCAAGCAAGGCGGCCCTCCCTGCCGGGGCAGGTGGCAGGCCACCGCAGCCTCCTGGGTGTGTGGTGTCTTGTCCGAGTGTGTGTGCGTGTGTGCGTGTGCGTGTGCGTGTGTGTGTGTTTCTGTGCGTGTGAGTGGGTGCGTGAGCGTTGCGTGCACCCGTGTCTCTGACCGGGTCCCTGTCCGCATGCGGGTCAGGGTCACCGCGTCTCGCCTGGGGGCTGGGGGTGGGGGTGGAGGGTCTGAGGGGGCTCTGCGGGTTGGAGAGTCTGTCTCTGGGGCTCTGCGTTCTCGCCGTCTGTGCAGAGGTCCCTCCGTCTGTGTCTGTCCCTGGTCTCCCTGGGTATCCGTGTGTCCGTGTAGGTGAGCCGGCCTGTCTGTGTCTCTCGGTCAGGGCCCGGGGCGGGTGGGTGGCCAGGGGAAGCGCGGCGGAGGAAGGGCCACGGGGCGGGGCTGCCGCTTCTGGGCCGGTGTGTGGCGTCGCCCGTGTCCTCGTGGCCTCGGGTGGGCTGGGAGCGAGGTGGGGTGGAGACGAGGGGAGAGCCGAGCCGAGCCAGGCCGAGCCGAGCTGAGCAGAGCTGTCTGGAGGAGAGCAGAAGAGAGCAGAGGAGAGGAGAGGATGGAGAGGAGGGAAGGCCAGGTGGCCGGCTGGGCCCGGCCTAGGGCGCTGGGTGGGCTCTGGTGGTGTGTGTGGGGGGGTGGTGGGGGGCGGCGGGGGCGGAGCACACGGAGCGCGGGTGGGTGGTGGGGGGGGTCGGTGGGAGGTGGGGGCCGAGGACACACCTGGTTGCGGCCTGGGGAGGCACGGGGCGGCGGGGCTGGGGAGCCCCGGGATGGGAGAGTGCCCCGACAGACTTTGACGTCCGGGCCCCCGGGCCAGGCGGGCTGGCGGGCGGGGAGTCAGGCGCCAGGCCCAGGGCAGGCTGAGTGGGGAGCCCCGGCTCGCGCCGGGGCCCGGGAAGCGCGCAGCAGCCTCTTGGGGCGGCCAGCTGAAGCGGCAGGCGTCTACGGCCATACCACCCTGAACGCGCCCGATCTCGTCTGATCTCGGAAGCTAAGCAGGGTCGGGCCTGGTTAGTACTTGGATGGGAGACCGCCTGGGAATACCGGGTGCTGTAGGCTTTTTTTTCGCCCCCAAACGCTTGTCTTTGGCCTTCCTCTTTTTTCTCTCCCCGTTGGGCCCCCCTCCCTCTCCCTTGGCCGCCACCGCTGGGCGCCCTGGCCAACGCGGCGGCCTCCCAACAGTCCCTGAACGCCTCAGCCCCTGAGCCCGGTCCCCTCACGCCCCTGACCCCCTGACCCCTGGCCACCCCAGTCCCAGCATCGCGGGCCCCTGGCCCCAAAAGGGCGGCCCGCTGCCCGGGCGGCCGGCCACAAGCCAGCGTTTCCGCCTGCACGGCACGAGGCCCACCCGCGCCTCAGCCGGCCTTGGGGGGCTGCTGGCAGGGCGGGGCAGTGTTGGAAGGGCTTTGGGCCCAGAGGCAGGGAAAGGGGGACTGGGGTGAGGACCACGGCCATGGACGCGGGGAGGGGCGTGGGGGCCGCCGGGCTGTGGGCGGAGGGCGGGGAGTGGGGGGGCCGGGGCCGAGGGTGTGGGGGGCAGGAGGCCGGAGCAGGCCTCGACCACGGGCTTGGGCCACCTCCTCGCGGGCCTGTGCTCCCGAGGCCCTGGGCCCTGGATCCCCTAGCGAGGCCCTCGGGCTGCCCCCAGCTCCCAAGCCCACCGGCAGCCGACCCACCCCCCCCACCCCTCCCGGCGCCCCCGCGACCTGGGCCCCCCCCTGCCCCTTCTCTCCACGGGGCCTGGGCTCCGCTCAGGCCGGAAGGGCATTCCCTTCCTTCTCCCCGACCAGCTCCCCTTCGCCCCTTGGGCCCCGCGCCCTGGCTCAGGTGCCCGGGACGCGAGATGGCCGACCGCCCTGGGCTTCCGGCGCCGTGGGCACCCGGCTCCACGCTGCGTCTCCCAGGGACAGCGAAGGCAACCGCGAGGCTGTCTTGCTCAGCAAGACCGGGGGCGCCCCCCCTCCCCGGCCCCCCGCCTCACCCCACACCAGAGGACTAGACCAGAGAAAGAAACCCTCGCAGGCCCCCAGGCCAGACGGGGTGCCGGGCAGGAATGGGAGCGGAACGGGACTGCAGACACCTCACCGGCAGGTCCTCGGGCTCCCCGGGCTCCTCCGGCAGCTCCAGGGCGCCGCCACCTAGGCCAAAGCCCGGCCCAAGCAAGCCGGCCCTCCCTGCCGGGGCAGGTGGCAGGCCACCGCAGCCTCCTGGGTGTGTGGTGTCTTGTCCGAGTGTGTGTGCGTGTGTGCGTGTGCGTGTGCGTGTGTGTGTGTTTCTGTGCGTGTGAGTGGGTGCGTGAGCGTTGCGTGCACCCGTGTGTCCGACCGGGTCCCTGTCCGCATGCGGGTCAGGGTCACCGCGTCTCGCCTGGGGGCTGGGGGTGGGGGTGGAGGGTCTGAGGGGGCTCTGCGGGTTGGAGAGTCTGTCTCTGGGGCTCTGCGTTCTCGCCGTCTGTGCAGAGGTCCCTCCGTCTGTGTCTGTCCCTGTGTCTCCCTGGGTATCCGTGTGTCCGTGTAGGTGAGCCGGCCTGTCTGTGTCTCTCGGTCAGGGCCCGGGGCGGGTGGGTGGCCAGGGGAAGCGCGGCGGAGGAAGGGCCACGGGGCGGGGCTGCCGCTTCTGGGCCGGTGTGTGGCGTCGCCCGTGTCCTCGTGGCCTCGGGTGGGCTGGGAGCGAGGTGGGGTGGAGACGAGGGGAGAGCCGAGCCGAGCCAGGCCGAGCCGAGCTGAGCAGAGCTGTCTGGAGGAGAGCAGAAGAGAGCAGAGGAGAGGAGAGGATGGAGAGGAGGGAAGGCCAGGTGGCCGGCTGGGCCCGGCCTAGGGCGCTGGGTGGGCTCTGGTGGTGTGTGTGGGGGGGTGGTGGGGGGCGGCGGGGGCGGAGCACACGGAGCGCGGGTGGGTGGTGGGGGGGGTCGGTGGGAGGTGGGGGCCGAGGACACACCTGGTTGCGGCCTGGGGAGGCACGGGGCGGCGGGGCTGGGGAGCCCCGGGATGGGAGAGTGCCCCGACAGACTTTGACGTCCGGGCCCCCGGGCCAGGCGGGCTGGCGGGCGGGGAGTCAGGCGCCAGGCCCAGGGCAGGCTGAGTGGGGAGCCCCGGCTCGCGCCGGGGCCCGGGAAGCGCGCAGCAGCCTCTTGGGGCGGCCAGCTGAAGCGGCAGGCGTCTATGGCCATACCACCCTGAACGCGCCCGATCTCGTCTGATGTCGGAAGCTAAGCAGGGTCGGGCCTGGTTAGTACTTGGATGGGAGACCGCCTGGGAATACCGGGTGCTGTAGGCTTTTTTTTCGCCCCCAAACGCTTGTCTTTGGCCTTCCTCTTTTTTCTCTCCCCGTTGGGCCCCCCTCCCTCTCCCTTGGCCGCCACCGCTGGGCGCCCTGGCCAACGCGGCGGCCTCCCAACAGTCCCTGAACGCCTCAGCCCCTGAGCCCGGTCCCCTCACGCCCCTGACCCCCTGACCCCTGGCCACCCCAGTCCCAGCATCGCGGGCCCCTGGCCCCAAAAGGGCGGCCCGCTGCCCGGGCGGCCGGCCACAAGCCAGCGTTTCCGCCTGCACGGCACGAGGCCCACCCGCGCCTCAGCCGGCCTTGGGGGGCTGCTGGCAGGGCGGGGCAGTGTTGGAAGGGCTTTGGGCCCAGAGGCAGGGAAAGGGGGACCGGGGTGAGGACCACGGCCATGGACGCGGGGAGGGGCGTGGGGGCCGCCGGGCTGTGGGCGGAGGGCGGGGAGTGGGGGGGCCGGGGCCGAGGGTGTGGGGGGCAGGAGGCCGGAGCAGGCCTCGACCACGGGCTTGGGCCACCTCCTCGCGGGCCTGTGCTCCCGAGGCCCTGGGCCCTGGATCCCCTAGCGAGGCCCTCGGGCTGCCCCCAGCTCCCAAGCCCACCAGCAGCCGACCCACCCCCCCCACCCCTCCCGGCGCCCCCGCGACCTGGGCCCCCCCCTGCCCCTTCTCTCCACGGGGCCTGGGCTCCGCTCAGGCCGGAAGGGCATTCCCTTCCTTCTCCCCGACCAGCTCCCCTTCGCCCCTTGGGCCCCGCGCCCTGGCTCAGGTGCCCGGGACGCGAGATGGCCGACCGCCCTGGGCTTCCGGCGCCGTGGGCACCCGGCTCCACGCTGCGTCTCCCAGGGACAGCGAAGGCAACCGCGAGGCTGTCTTGCTCAGCAAGACCGGGGGCGCCCCCCCTCCCCGGCCCCCCGCCTCACCCCACACCAGAGGACTAGACCAGAGAAAGAAACCCTCGCAGGCCCCAAGGCCAGACGGGGTGCCGGGCAGGAATGGGAGCGGAACGGGACTGCAGACACCTCACCGGCAGGTCCTCGGGCTCCCCGGGCTCCTCCGGCAGCTCCTGGGCGCCGCCACCTAGGCCAAAGCCCGGCCCAAGCAAGGCGGCCCTCCCTGCCGGGGCAGGTGGCAGGCCACCGCAGCCTCCTGGGTGTGTGGTGTCTTGTCCGAGTGTGTGTGCGTGTGTGCGTGTGCGTGTGCGTGTGTGTGTGTTTCTGTGCGTGTGAGTGGGTGCGTGAGCGTTGCGTGCACCCGTGTCTCTGACCGGGTCCCTGTCCGCATGCGGGTCAGGGTCACCGCGTCTCGCCTGGGGGCTGGGGGTGGGGGTGGAGGGTCTGAGGGGGCTCTGCGGGTTGGAGAGTCTGTCTCTGGGGCTCTGCGTTCTCGCCGTCTGTGCAGAGGTCCCTCCGTCTGTGTCTGTCCCTGGTCTCCCTGGGTATCCGTGTGTCCGTGTAGGTGAGCCGGCCTGTCTGTGTCTCTCGGTCAGGGCCCGGGGCGGGTGGGTGGCCAGGGGAAGCGCGGCGGAGGAAGGGCCACGGGGCGGGGCTGCCGCTTCTGGGCCGGTGTGTGGCGTCGCCCGTGTCCTCGTGGCCTCGGGTGGGCTGGGAGCGAGGTGGGGTGGAGACGAGGGGAGAGCCGAGCCGAGCCAGGCCGAGCCGAGCTGAGCAGAGCTGTCTGGAGGAGAGCAGAAGAGAGCAGAGGAGAGGAGAGGATGGAGAGGAGGGAAGGCCAGGTGGCCGGCTGGGCCCGGCCTAGGGCGCTGGGTGGGCTCTGGTGGTGTGTGGGGGGGGGTGGTGGGGGGCGGCGGGGGCGGAGCACACGGAGCGCGGGTGGGTGGTGGGGGGGGTCGGTGGGAGGTGGGGGCCGAGGACACACCTGGTTGCGGCCTGGGGAGGCACGGGGCGGCGGGGCTGGGGAGCCCCGGGATGGGAGAGTGCCCCGACAGACTTTGACGTCCGGGCCCCCGGGCCAGGCGGGCTGGCGGGCGGGGAGTCAGGCGCCAGGCCCAGGGCAGGCTGAGTGGGGAGCCCCGGCTCGCGCCGGGGCCCGGGAAGCGCGCAGCAGCCTCTTGGGGCAGCCAGCTGAAGCGGTAGGCGTCTAAGGCCATACCACCCTGAACGCGCCCGATCTCGTCTGATCTCGGAAGCTAAGCAGGGTCGGGCCTGGTTAGTACTTGGATGGGAGACCGCCTGGGAATACCGGGTGCTGTAGGCTTTTTTTTCGCCCCCAAACGCTTGTCTTTGGCCTTCCTCTTTTTTCTCTCCCCGTTGGGCCCCCCTCCCTCTCCCTTGGCCGCCACCGCTGGGCGCCCTGGCCAACGCGGCGGCCTCCCAACAGTCCCTGAACGCCTCAGCCCCTGAGCCCGGTCCCCTCACGCCCCTGACCCCCTGACCCCTGGCCACCCCAGTCCCAGCATCGCGGGCCCCTGGCCCCAAAAGGGCGGCCCGCTGCCCGGGCGGCCGGCCACAAGCCAGCGTTTCCGCCTGCACGGCACGAGGCCCACCCGCGCCTCAGCCGGCCTTGGGGGGCTGCTGGCAGGGCGGGGCAGTGTTGGAGGGGGCTTTGGGCCCAGAGGCCGGGAAAGGGGGACCGGGGTGAGGACCACGGCCATGGACGCGGGGAGGGGCGTGGGGGCCGCCGGGCTGTGGGCGGAGGGCGGGGAGTGGGGGGGCCGGGGCCGAGGGTGTGGGGGGCAGGAGGCCGGAGCAGGCCTCGACCACGGGCTTGGGCCACCTCCTCGCGGGCCTGTGCTCCCGAGGCCCTGGGCCCTGGATCCCCTAGCGAGGCCCTCGGGCTGCCCCCAGCTCCCAAGCCCACCGGCAGCCGACCCACCCCCCCCACCCCTCCCGGCGCCCCCGCGACCTGGGCCCCCCCCTGCCCCTTCTCTCCACGGGGCCTGGGCTCCGCTCAGGCCGGAAGGGCATTCCCTTCCTTCTCCCCGACCAGCTCCCCTTCGCCCCTTGGGCCCCGCGCCCTGGCTCAGGTGCCCGGGACGCGAGATGGCCGACCGCCCTGGGCTTCCGGCGCCGTGGGCACCCGGCTCCACGCTGCGTCTCCCAGGGACAGCGAAGGCAACCGCGAGGCTGTCTTGCTCAGCAAGACCGGGGGCGCCCCCCCTCCCCGGCCCCCCGCCTCACCCCACACCAGAGGACTAGACCAGAGAAAGAAACCCTCGCAGGCCCCAAGGCCAGACGGGGTGCCGGGCAGGAATGGGAGCGGAACGGGACTGCAGACACCTCACCGGCAGGTCCTCGGGCTCCCCGGGCTCCTCCGGCAGCTCCTGGGCGCCGCCACCTAGGCCAAAGCCCGGCCCAAGCAAGGCGGCCCTCCCTGCCGGGGCAGGTGGCAGGCCACCGCAGCCTCCTGGGTGTGTGGTGTCTTGTCCGAGTGTGTGTGCGTGTGTGCGTGTGCGTGTGCGTGTGTGTGTGTTTCTGTGCGTGTGAGTGGGTGCGTGAGCGTTGCGTGCACCCGTGTCTCTGACCGGGTCCCTGTCCGCATGCGGGTCAGGGTCACCGCGTCTCGCCTGGGGGCTGGGGGTGGGGGTGGAGGGTCTGAGGGGGCTCTGCGGGTTGGAGAGTCTGTCTCTGGGGCTCTGCGTTCTCGCCGTCTGTGCAGAGGTCCCTCCGTCTGTGTCTGTCCCTGGTCTCCCTGGGTATCCGTGTGTCCGTGTAGGTGAGCCGGCCTGTCTGTGTCTCTCGGTCAGGGCCCGGGGCGGGTGGGTGGCCAGGGGAAGCGCGGCGGAGGAAGGGCCACGGGGCGGGGCTGCCGCTTCTGGGCCGGTGTGTGGCGTCGCCCGTGTCCTCGTGGCCTCGGGTGGGCTGGGAGCGAGGTGGGGTGGAGACGAGGGGAGAGCCGAGCCGAGCCAGGCCGAGCCGAGCTGAGCAGAGCTGTCTGGAGGAGAGCAGAAGAGAGCAGAGGAGAGGAGAGGATGGAGAGGAGGGAAGGCCAGGTGGCCGGCTGGGCCCGGCCTAGGGCGCTGGGTGGGCTCTGGTGGTGTGTGGGGGGGGGTGGTGGGGGGCGGCGGGGGCGGAGCACACGGAGCGCGGGTGGGTGGTGGGGGGGGTCGGTGGGAGGTGGGGGCCGAGGACACACCTGGTTGCGGCCTGGGGAGGCACGGGGCGGCGGGGCTGGGGAGCCCCGGGATGGGAGAGTGCCCCGACAGACTTTGACGTCCGGGCCCCCGGGCCAGGCGGGCTGGCGGGCGGGGAGTCAGGCGCCAGGCCCAGGGCAGGCTGAGTGGGGAGCCCCGGCTCGCGCCGGGGCCCGGGAAGCGCGCAGCAGCCTCTTGGGGCGGCCAGCTGAAGCGGCAGGCGTCTACGGCCATACCACCCTGAACGCGCCCGATCTCGTCTGATCTCGGAAGCTAAGCAGGGTCGGGCCTGGTTAGTACTTGGATGGGAGACCGCCTGGGAATACCGGGTGCTGTAGGCTTTTTTTTCGCCCCCAAACGCTTGTCTTTGGCCTTCCTCTTTTTTCTCTCCCCGTTGGGCCCCCCTCCCTCTCCCTTGGCCGCCACCGCTGGGCGCCCTGGCCAACGCGGCGGCCTCCCAACAGTCCCTGAACGCCTCAGCCCCTGAGCCCGGTCCCCTCACGCCCCTGACCCCCTGACCCCTGGCCACCCCAGTCCCAGCATCGCGGGCCCCTGGCCCCAAAAGGGCGGCCCGCTGCCCGGGCGGCCGGCCACAAGCCAGCGTTTCCGCCTGCACGGCACGAGGCCCACCCGCGCCTCAGCCGGCCTTGGGGGGCTGCTGGCAGGGCGGGGCAGTGTTGGAGGGGGCTTTGGGCCCAGAGGCAGGGAAAGGGGGACCGGGGTGAGGACCACGGCCATGGACGCGGGGAGGGGCGTGGGGGCCGCCGGGCTGTGGGCGGAGGGCGGGGAGTGGGGGGGCCGGGGCCGAGGGTGTGGTGGGCAGGAGGCCGGAGCAGGCCTCGACCCCGGGCTTGGGCCACCTCCTCGCGGGCCTGTGCTCCCGAGGCCCTGGGCCCTGGATCCCCTATCGAGGCCCTCGGGCTGCCCCCAGCTCCCAAGCCCACCGGCAGCCGACCCACCCCCCCCACCCCTCCCGGCGCCCCCGCGACCTGGGCCCCCCCCTGCCCCTTCTCTCCACGGGGCCTGGGCTCCGCTCAGGCCGGAAGGGCATTCCCTTCCTTCTCCCCGACCAGCTCCCCTTCGCCCCTTGGGCCCCGCGCCCTGGCTCAGGTGCCCGGGACGCGAGATGGCCGACCGCCCTGGGCTTCCGGCGCCGTGGGCACCCGGCTCCACGCTGCGTCTCCCAGGGACAGCGAAGGCAACCGCGAGGCTGTCTTGCTCAGCAAGACCGGGGGCGCCCCCCCTCCCCGGCCCCCCGCCTCACCCCACACCAGAGGACTAGACCAGAGAAAGAAACCCTCGCAGGCCCCAAGGCCAGACGGGGTGCCGGGCAGGAATGGGAGCGGAACGGGACTGCAGACACCTCACCGGCAGGTCCTCGGGCTCCCCGGGCTCCTCCGGCAGCTCCTGGGCGCCGCCACCTAGGCCAAAGCCCGGCCCAAGCAAGGCGGCCCTCCCTGCCGGGGCAGGTGGCAGGCCACCGCAGCCTCCTGGGTGTGTGGTGTCTTGTCCGAGTGTGTGTGCGTGTGTGCGTGTGCGTGTGCGTGTGTGTGTGTTTCTGTGCGTGTGAGTGGGTGCGTGAGCGTTGCGTGCACCCGTGTCTCTGACCGGGTCCCTGTCCGCATGCGGGTCAGGGTCACCGCGTCTCGCCTGGGGGCTGGGGGTGGGGGTGGAGGGTCTGAGGGGGCTCTGCGGGTTGGAGAGTCTGTCTCTGGGGCTCTGCGTTCTCGCCGTCTGTGCAGAGGTCCCTCCGTCTGTGTCTGTCCCTGGTCTCCCTGGGTATCCGTGTGTCCGTGTAGGTGAGCCGGCCTGTCTGTGTCTCTCGGTCAGGGCCCGGGGCGGGTGGGTGGCCAGGGGAAGCGCGGCGGAGGAAGGGCCACGGGGCGGGGCTGCCGCTTCTGGGCCGGTGTGTGGCGTCGCCCGTGTCCTCGTGGCCTCGGGTGGGCTGGGAGCGAGGTGGGGTGGAGACGAGGGGAGAGCCGAGCCGAGCCAGGCCGAGCCGAGCTGAGCAGAGCTGTCTGGAGGAGAGCAGAAGAGAGCAGAGGAGAGGAGAGGATGGAGAGGAGGGAAGGCCAGGTGGCCGGCTGGGCCCGGCCTAGGGCGCTGGGTGGGCTCTGGTGGTGTGTGTGGGGGGGTGGTGGGGGGCGGCGGGGGCGGAGCACACGGAGCGCGGGTGGGTGGTGGGGGGGGTCGGTGGGAGGTGGGGGCCGAGGACACACCTGGTTGCGGCCTGGGGAGGCACGGGGCGGCGGGGCTGGGGAGCCCCGGGATGGGAGAGTGCCCCGACAGACTTTGACGTCCGGGCCCCCGGGCCAGGCGGGCTGGCGGGCGGGGAGTCAGGCGCCAGGCCCAGGGCAGGCTGAGTGGGGAGCCCCGGCTCGCGCCGGGGCCCGGGAAGCGCGCAGCAGCCTCTTGGGGCAGCCAGCTGAAGCGGTAGGCATCTAAGGCCATACCACCCTGAACGCGCCCGATCTCGTCTGATCTCGGAAGCTAAGCAGGGTCGGGCCTGGTTAGTACTTGGATGGGAGACCGCCTGGGAATACCGGGTGCTGTAGGCTTTTTTTTCGCCCCCAAACGCTTGTCTTTGGCCTTCCTCTTTTTTCTCTCCCCGTTGGGCCCCCCTCCCTCTCCCTTGGCCGCCACCGCTGGGCGCCCTGGCCAACGCGGCGGCCTCCCAACAGTCCCTGAACGCCTCAGCCCCTGAGCCCGGTCCCCTCACGCTCCTGACCCCCTGACCCCTGGCCACCCCAGTCCCAGCATCGCGGGCCCCTGGCCCCAAAAGGGCGGCCCGCTGCCCGGGCGGCCGGCCACAAGCCAGCGTTTCCGCCTGCACGGCACGAGGCCCACCCGCGCCTCAGCCGGCCTTGGGGGGCTGCTGGCAGGGCGGGGCAGTGTTGGAGGGGGCTTTGGGCCCAGAGGCCGGGAAAGGGGGACCGGGGTGAGGACCACGGCCATGGACGCGGGGAGGGGCGTGGGGGCCGCCGGGCTGTGGGCGGAGGGCGGGGAGTGGGGGGGCCGGGGCCGAGGGTGTGGGGGGCAGGAGGCCGGAGCAGGCCTCGACCACGGGCTTGGGCCACCTCCTCGCGGGCCTGTGCTCCCGAGGCCCTGGGCCCTGGATCCCCTAGCGAGGCCCTCGGGCTGCCCCCAGCTCCCAAGCCCACCGGCAGCCGACCCACCCCCCCCACCCCTCCCGGCGCCCCCGCGACCTGGGCCCCCCCCTGCCCCTTCTCTCCACGGGGCCTGGGCTCCGCTCAGGCCGGAAGGGCATTCCCTTCCTTCTCCCCGACCAGCTCCCCTTCGCCCCTTGGGCCCCGCGCCCTGGCTCAGGTGCCCGGGACGCGAGATGGCCGACCGCCCTGGGCTTCCGGCGCCGTGGGCACCCGGCTCCACGCTGCGTCTCCCAGGGACAGCGAAGGCAACCGCGAGGCTGTCTTGCTCAGCAAGACCGGGGGCGCCCCCCCTCCCCGGCCCCCCGCCTCACCCCACACCAGAGGACTAGACCAGAGAAAGAAACCCTCGCAGGCCCCAAGGCCAGACGGGGTGCCGGGCAGGAATGGGAGCGGAACGGGACTGCAGACACCTCACCGGCAGGTCCTCGGGCTCCCCGGGCTCCTCCGGCAGCTCCTGGGCGCCGCCACCTAGGCCAAAGCCCGGCCCAAGCAAGGCGGCCCTCCCTGCCGGGGCAGGTGGCAGGCCACCGCAGCCTCCTGGGTGTGTGGTGTCTTGTCCGAGTGTGTGTGCGTGTGTGCGTGTGCGTGTGCGTGTGTGTGTGTTTCTGTGCGTGTGAGTGGGTGCGTGAGCGTTGCGTGCACCCGTGTCTCTGACCGGGTCCCTGTCCGCATGCGGGTCAGGGTCACCGCGTCTCGCCTGGGGGCTGGGGGTGGGGGTGGAGGGTCTGAGGGGGCTCTGCGGGTTGGAGAGTCTGTCTCTGGGGCTCTGCGTTCTCGCCGTCTGTGCAGAGGTCCCTCCGTCTGTGTCTGTCCCTGGTCTCCCTGGGTATCCGTGTGTCCGTGTAGGTGAGCCGGCCTGTCTGTGTCTCTCGGTCAGGGCCCGGGGCGGGTGGGTGGCCAGGGGAAGCGCGGCGGAGGAAGGGCCACGGGGCGGGGCTGCCGCTTCTGGGCCGGTGTGTGGCGTCGCCCGTGTCCTCGTGGCCTCGGGTGGGCTGGGAGCGAGGTGGGGTGGAGACGAGGGGAGAGCCGAGCCGAGCCAGGCCGAGCCGAGCTGAGCAGAGCTGTCTGGAGGAGAGCAGAAGAGAGCAGAGGAGAGGAGAGGATGGAGAGGAGGGAAGGCCAGGTGGCCGGCTGGGCCCGGCCTAGGGCGCTGGGTGGGCTCTGGTGGTGTGTGGGGGGGGGTGGTGGGGGGCGGCGGGGGCGGAGCACACGGAGCGCGGGTGGGTGGTGGGGGGGGTCGGTGGGAGGTGGGGGCCGAGGACACACCTGGTTGCGGCCTGGGGAGGCACGGGGCGGCGGGGCTGGGGAGCCCCGGGATGGGAGAGTGCCCCGACAGACTTTGACGTCCGGGCCCCCGGGCCAGGCGGGCTGGCGGGCGGGGAGTCAGGCGCCAGGCCCAGGGCAGGCTGAGTGGGGAGCCCCGGCTCGCGCCGGGGCCCGGGAAGCGCGCAGCAGCCTCTTGGGGCGGCCAGCTGAAGCGGCAGGCGTCTACGGCCATACCACCCTGAACGCGCCGATCTCGTCTGATCTCGGAAGCTAAGCAGGGTCGGGCCTGGTTAGTACTTGGATGGGAGACCGCCTGGGAATACCGGGTGCTGTAGGCTTTTTTTTCGCCCCCAAACGCTTGTCTTTGGCCTTCCTCTTTTTTCTCTCCCCGTTGGGCCCCCCTCCCTCTCCCTTGGCCGCCACCGCTGGGCGCCCTGGCCAACGCGGCGGCCTCCCAACAGTCCCTGAACGCCTCAGCCCCTGAGCCCGGTCCCCTCACGCCCCTGACCCCCTGACCCCTGGCCACCCCAGTCCCAGCATCGCGGGCCCCTGGCCCCAAAAGGGCGGCCCGCTGCCCGGGCGGCCGGCCACAAGCCAGCGTTTCCGCCTGCACGGCACGAGGCCCACCCGCGCCTCAGCCGGCCTTGGGGGGCTGCTGGCAGGGCGGGGCAGTGTTGGAGGGGGCTTTGGGCCCAGAGGCCGGGAAAGGGGGACCGGGGTGAGGACCACGGCCATGGACGCGGGGAGGGGCGTGGGGGCCGCCGGGCTGTGGGCGGAGGGCGGGGAGTGGGGGGGCCGGGGCCGAGGGTGTGGTGGGCAGGAGGCCGGAGCAGGCCTCGACCCCGGGCTTGGGCCACCTCCTCGCGGGCCTGTGCTCCCGAGGCCCTGGGCCCTGGATCCCCTAGCGAGGCCCTCGGGCTGCCCCCAGCTCCCAAGCCCACCGGCAGCCGACCCACCCCCCCCACCCCTCCCGGCGCCCCCGCGACCTGGGCCCCCCCCTGCCCCTTCTCTCCACGGGGCCTGGGCTCCGCTCAGGCCGGAAGGGCATTCCCTTCCTTCTCCCCGACCAGCTCCCCTTCGCCCCTTGGGCCCCGCGCCCTGGCTCAGGTGCCCGGGACGCGAGATGGCCGACCGCCCTGGGCTTCCGGCGCCGTGGGCACCCGGCTCCACGCTGCGTCTCCCAGGGACAGCGAAGGCAACCGCGAGGCTGTCTTGCTCAGCAAGACCGGGGGCGCCCCCCCTCCCCGGCCCCCCGCCTCACCCCACACCAGAGGACTAGACCAGAGAAAGAAACCCTCGCAGGCCCCCAGGCCAGACGGGGTGCCGGGCAGGAATGGGAGCGGAACGGGACTGCAGACACCTCACCGGCAGGTCCTCGGGCTCCCCGGGCTCCTCCGGCAGCTCCAGGGCGCCGCCACCTAGGCCAAAGCCCGGCCCAAGCAAGCCGGCCCTCCCTGCCGGGGCAGGTGGCAGGCCACCGCAGCCTCCTGGGTGTGTGGTGTCTTGTCCGAGTGTGTGTGCGTGTGTGCGTGTGCGTGTGCGTGTGTGTGTGTTTCTGTGCGTGTGAGTGGGTGCGTGAGCGTTGCGTGCACCCGTGTCTCTGACCGGGTCCCTGTCCGCATGCGGGTCAGGGTCACCGCGTCTCGCCTGGGGGCTGGGGGTGGGGGTGGAGGGTCTGAGGGGGCTCTGCGGGTTGGAGAGTCTGTCTCTGGGGCTCTGCGTTCTCGCCGTCTGTGCAGAGGTCCCTCCGTCTGTGTCTGTCCCTGGTCTCCCTGGGTATCCGTGTGTCCGTGTAGGTGAGCCGGCCTGTCTGTGTCTCTCGGTCAGGGCCCGGGGCGGGTGGGTGGCCAGGGGAAGCGCGGCGGAGGAAGGGCCACGGGGCGGGGCTGCCGCTTCTGGGCCGGTGTGTGGCGTCGCCCGTGTCCTCGTGGCCTCGGGTGGGCTGGGAGCGAGGTGGGGTGGAGACGAGGGGAGAGCCGAGCCGAGCCAGGCCGAGCCGAGCTGAGCAGAGCTGTCTGGAGGAGAGCAGAAGAGAGCAGAGGAGAGGAGAGGATGGAGAGGAGGGAAGGCCAGGTGGCCGGCTGGGCCCGGCCTAGGGCGCTGGGTGGGCTCTGGTGGTGTGTGTGGGGGGGTGGTGGGGGGCGGCGGGGGCGGAGCACACGGAGCGCGGGTGGGTGGTGGGGGGGGTCGGTGGGAGGTGGGGGCCGAGGACACACCTGGTTGCGGCCTGGGGAGGCACGGGGCGGCGGGGCTGGGGAGCCCCGGGATGGGAGAGTGCCCCGACAGACTTTGACGTCCGGGCCCCCGGGCCAGGCGGGCTGGCGGGCGGGGAGTCAGGCGCCAGGCCCAGGGCAGGCTGAGTGGGGAGCCCCGGCTCGCGCCGGGGCCCGGGAAGCGCGCAGCAGCCTCTTGGGGCGGCCAGCTGAAGCGGCAGGCGTCTACGGCCATACCACCCTGAACGCGCCCGATCTCGTCTGATCTCGGAAGCTAAGCAGGGTCGGGCCTGGTTAGTACTTGGATGGGAGACCGCCTGGGAATACCGGGTGCTGTAGGCTTTTTTTTCGCCCCCAAACGCTTGTCTTTGGCCTTCCTCTTTTTTCTCTCCCCGTTGGGCCCCCCTCCCTCTCCCTTGGCCGCCACCGCTGGGCGCCCTGGCCAACGCGGCGGCCTCCCAACAGTCCCTGAACGCCTCAGCCCCTGAGCCCGGTCCCCTCACGCCCCTGACCCCCTGACCCCTGGCCACCCCAGTCCCAGCATCGCGGGCCCCTGGCCCCAAAAGGGCGGCCCGCTGCCCGGGCGGCCGGCCACAAGCCAGCGTTTCCGCCTGCACGGCACGAGGCCCACCCGCGCCTCAGCCGGCCTTGGGGGGCTGCTGGCAGGGCGGGGCAGTGTTGGAAGGGCTTTGGGCCCAGAGGCAGGGAAAGGGGGACCGGGGTGAGGACCACGGCCATGGACGCGGGGAGGGGCGTGGGGGCCGCCGGGCTGTGGGCGGAGGGCGGGGAGTGGGGGGGCCGGGGCCGAGGGTGTGGGGGGCAGG
>NW_028133529.1:0-20000 GCF_964662115.1 Mustela nivalis
ATGCACCCAATCCTCACCAGTGTTTGAGTTTTCCAGTCGCCCCGCCCGTACCTGGGGCTCTGCTCTGGAATCCCTTTCTTGGAGAGACACATGAGCTAGACAACACAACTCCAACCTTCCCACAAAATGACCCCAAACTCTTGGGAGCTGGGACAAATCCCCAGAGAGGGATACTCGTCCACAGTCCCTGAGGCCACCCCTCCAATCCACGGCTATCTCGGACACAACATCCAGAGACAAAAGCCTGAAGGAAGGCCTCCCACTCGCCCTTGTTTCAGAGGCCCAGGAGCTCCCTCTCGGGCTGTACATCCGGCCTGCCATACCCTAGGCGCCACTCATAAGCTGAATTTGTGTTTTCAGACTTCTGTGCCCTCAGCCTGGACCCACACAACCGCCAGGCTAGGGCCTCTGGAGCCACAGCGAAAGATTGTGCCTGCCCTATCCAAGGAAATTGTGCCCAATCCATTGACCACAACCCTACAGTTTAGGGAAAAGGTCCAAGGCCCCTGAGGCCATCAATAGTGTAGGCCACCCTGGACTAAGAGGGGCTCTCTGACACCAGTGGAGCAACTATCTCCACTTAGACTCTCAGACAGTGTCCCCAGAGACAGAATGTTGAAATGGACAGGCCCCCAGGCCCTAATCTGAACCTTAGCTTTGGTTTCCATGTGTCCGTCCTCAGAGGTCTGTTTTCGTAGACCAGCACACGGGGCTTTTCTGAGGCACCAAACCAAACCTCTGTCGTCTCCACATGGGGAGCTTACTGACTGGGGATGTATCAAACCCTTCAGGTAGGAGAGTTCCGCAGGGCCACTGAACAACCAGCACATTCCAAGGTTTCCATGGACCCAAACGCACATTATGACGCATCCTCAGGAGAGGCCATTTCAACTCAGCCCCCTGGTTAGCGTGCCCAAGACGCAGCACATCAAACATATCTTGTGGCTAATGGCCAATGGGAATGCGAGGCATGCTGTACAGGGATCCATCCTTCGAACCGTGCTCTCCAGTCCTTCCGTATGGTATGTCCTGGAGCCATACAACAGGAATCGATTGTCCCAAAGAAGGAAACCTGGTGGTTTGGGGCAACCTCCAAACTCAGCGTGGGAAAACTTCCTTGGCCTCATGAGGCCCCCGCTTCATGAAGGTGCCATCATGGACACATACTCCAGCCTCAGCCAACGTCTGATCCTCAGCCTGACTTCAGATGCAGGAGATTTTGATTCAGCCTCTGCCTAGTGGACCTGCTCTGCCCTTGGCTCCAATCCTCACTTTAGCTTGTGTTCCTAGACTTCCGTCCTCACACTCCTGGCCCACAAACCCTCCCTTCTGGGAATTCTGGGGCCACAATGAAGCACTCCGCCTGCCTCCCAGGAGAAAAACTTTGTCTATGGTGCTGCCCAGAAACCCCAAATGAGGATCAAACTGCTTGGCCCTCGGCAACACCCCA
Source organism: Mustela nivalis (assembly GCF_964662115.1). Classification (NCBI taxonomy): domain Eukaryota; kingdom Metazoa; phylum Chordata; class Mammalia; order Carnivora; family Mustelidae; genus Mustela; species Mustela nivalis. The sequence continues at coordinate 1,451 of NW_028133529.1, forward strand.
ATTGCATAGGCTACCTTAAACACTGATGCTCTGTCGCAAATAGCCTGAGCCCAGACCTTCCAACAGACACCGACACAGCTGGCTGCACATCCAGCACATTGGACCCGCCACTGCCTTAGGCCACCATCCATTCCCAACCTGGGTTTTCAGTCATCAGAACCTAGACCTTATCTCCAATCCCTGCACAGGGGGGAACCTGATGCACAAGTCAGAACCCCTCCTTCCCCATGGCAAGAAACCTTGCTGCTGGCAGTGAGTCAAACCTTCAGTGTAGAAGAAAACGGCATGGCCCATGAGGCCACGCCCATGTGTGAGGGCCGCCTTGGGCACAAACACACATTGTGACCCTCAGCGTGAGTACCTTATTCAAGTAACGCCTCTCAGTGATTGGACCAAGAGCCCGCATATGTGGCTTGCCATGCCCATAGGCACGCAGGACTAACTAGATGGTGTGTATTCCAGTTGAGGGAACCCACTGCTGTGCTCTAGAGTCCCTCTCCTGGGGGGTCCCCTGTGGCAGAAAACAGTACTCTTCCCTTCCCACAGAATGAACCCAAACACTTGGGAGCTTGGACAATCCCCCGAGAGGAAGGCTCTTCCTCGGCCCCTGAAGCAACCCCTACCCTGAACGGCCACTGTGAACGCAACACCCAGAGACAAAAGCCTGAGCGACTGCCTCCCACTTGCCCTCCTTTGATATTCAGAGGATCTCCCCTCTCGGACTGGAGATCAGGCCTGCCATTACCTTGGCCCCTACCTGAGCCAAGTTTGCTTTTTCAGACATCTGTCCCCACAGCCCTGGCAAACACAGCCTCTAGGCTGGGTCCTCTGGAGCCATACCACAGGACCATGCCTGCTCTCTCCTGGGAAACTCTGTCCATTCCTTTGGCCACACACCTCCAGAATATGAGAAACCTCAAGGCACCCGAGGACATACCACTACCGGGAGCCTCCCTGAACACACAGGGGCCTTCAGACACAAGCTGAGCTGTTACCTACATGAAGGCATGCACACAGATGTCAACAGAGATAGAAGGTTGAGCCGGACAGGCACTCAGGCCCTAATCTCAACTCTTGCTTTGTTTTCCAGGTGTCACTCCTCAGAGGCTTTGGTTCGAAGAACAGGATATGGGGCTTTCCTGAGGCACTGAACAGAACTTCTCTCGTCTCCACATGGGAAGCTTCCTTGTTGGAGCCGTGTCAAACACCTCAGGTTGGAGAATCCTGCAGAGTCCCTGAGCCACCTCCACATTCCAAGGTCTCCCAGGCCACCAAGCCACAGTAGGACTCATCTTCAGGAGAGTCCATTTCAACTTTCCCCTCTGGGTAGCTCACCCAGGAGCCCGCAGATTGAGCCTGCCTTGTCCTGACTAAAGAGTGGGAATATGAGGTGGCGTTCCCAGGCATCCATGCTTAGACACCTGCTCTCGAGTCTTTCCGTATGGGGCCTCCTGGAACCATCCAATAGCACTCGACTTTCGTGCAGAAGGAAACCTTGAGGTTCGGAGTAGTTCACAAATCCCATCGTAGGCAAACATTCCTGGCCTCATGAGGCCCCCACACCATTCAGGAAGAGGCCATGCTGGACAAAAACTCTAATCTGAGGCACGTCTCATAGTTGAAATGACCTCAGTGCAGGAGATCTCGATTCAGCCTCTCAGAGTGGGCTTGCCGTGCCATCGGTACCAAACCTCACGCTAGCTTGTGTTTTCAGACTTCCTTCCTCACACTCCTGGCAAACAAGCCCTCCGGACTAGGAACTCCAGAACCACAACCCAGCCCAGGGTCTGCCCAAGGGAAGAAAAACGTTTCCCTGTGGAGCTCTCTCCAGAAAACCCAGATGAGGATCAACCTGCTCGGGCCTCGACGGTACCCGAACTGGATAGGCTGCACTGGGCACTCAAGCTCTGTCTGACACAGCCTGAAGCCAGACGTCCAGACAGACAAGGAGACAGCTGGCCGCACACCCAGCACTTCGGACACGCCATGGTCTTATGCCGTCACCTCTTCCTAACCTTGGTTTTCAGATATCTGAACCTAGACACTATATGAATTCTCCACACAGCTGGGTATCGCAAGCACAACACAGAACTCCTCCCTCCCCGTGGCTGTAAAGCTTGCTCTTGGCATGGAGTCACACCTTCAGGGTGGGAGAAACCTTCATGTTTCCTGATGCCACGCCCAAACTTGAGTGCTGCTTGGGCACAAATTCACACTCTGACCCTCAGCATGAGCCCCATGTCAAAGAAAGGCCTGTCAGGGCCTGGGCCAAGAGCCCGGATATGGGGCTTGCCAAGCCCCTATGCACCCAATCCTCACCAGTGTTTGAGTTTTCCAGTCGCCCCGCCCGTACCTGGGGCTCTGCTCTGGAATCCCTTTCTTGGAGAGACACATGAGCTAGACAACACAACTCCAACCTTCCCACAAAATGACCCCAAACTCTTGGGAGCTGGGACAAATCCCCAGAGAGGGATACTCGTCCACAGTCCCTGAGGCCACCCCTCCAATCCACGGCTATCTCGGACACAACATCCAGAGACAAAAGCCTGAAGGAAGGCCTCCCACTCGCCCTTGTTTCAGAGGCCCAGGAGCTCCCTCTCGGGCTGTACATCCGGCCTGCCATACCCTAGGCGCCACTCATAAGCTGAATTTGTGTTTTCAGACTTCTGTGCCCTCAGCCTGGACCCACACAACCGCCAGGCTAGGGCCTCTGGAGCCACAGCGAAAGATTGTGCCTGCCCTATCCAAGGAAATTGTGCCCAATCCATTGACCACAACCCTACAGTTTAGGGAAAAGGTCCAAGGCCCCTGAGGCCATCAATAGTGTAGGCCACCCTGGACTAAGAGGGGCTCTCTGACACCAGTGGAGCAACTATCTCCACTTAGACTCTCAGACAGTGTCCCCAGAGACAGAATGTTGAAATGGACAGGCCCCCAGGCCCTAATCTGAACCTTAGCTTTGGTTTCCATGTGTCCGTCCTCAGAGGTCTGTTTTCGTAGACCAGCACACGGGGCTTTTCTGAGGCACCAAACCAAACCTCTCTCGTCTCCACATGGGGAGCTTACTGACTGGGGATGTATCAAACCCTTCAGGTAGGAGAGTTCCGCAGGGCCACTGAACAACCAGCACATTCCAAGGTTTCCATGGACCCAAACGCACATTATGACGCATCCTCAGGAGAGGCCATTTCAACTCAGCCCCCTGGTTAGCGTGCCCCAGAGGCAACAGATCAAACATATCTTGTGGCTAATGGCCAATGGGAATGCGAGGCATGCTGTACAGGGATCCATCCTTCGAACCGTGCTCTCCAGTCCTTCCGTATGGTATGTCCTGGAGCCATACAACAGGAATCGAATGTCCCAAAGAAGGAAACCTGGTGGTTTGGGGCAACCTCCAAACTCAGCGTGGGAAAACTTCCTTGGCCTCATGAGGCCCCCGCTTCATGAAGGTGCCATCATGCACACATACTCCAGCCTCAGCCAACGTCTGATCCTCAGCCTGACTTCAGATGCAGGAGATTTTGATTCAGCCTCTGCCTAGTGGACCTGCTCTGCCCTTGGCTCCAATCCTCACTTTAGCTTGTATTCCTAGACTTCCGTCCTCACACTCCTGGCCCACAAACCCTCCCTTCTGGGAATTCTGGGGCCACAATGAAGCACTCCGCCTGCCTCCCAGGAGAAAAACTTTGTCTATGGTGCTGCCCAGAAACCCCAAATGAGGATCAAACTGCTTGGCCCTCGGCAACACCCCAATTGCATAGGCTACCTTAAAAACTGATGCTCTGTCGCAAATAGCCTGAGCCCAGACCTTCCAACAGACACCGACACAGCTGGCTGCACATCCAGCACATTGGACCCGCCACTGCCTTAGGCCACCATCCATTCCCAACCTGGGTTTTCAGTCATCAGAACCTAGACCTTATCTCCAATCCCTGCACAGGGGGGAACCTGATGCACAAGTCAGAACCCCTCCTTCCCCATGGCAAGAAACCTTGCTGCTGGCAGTGAGTCAAACCTTCAGTGTAGGAGAAAACGGCATGGCCCATGAGGCCACGCCCATGTGTGAGGGCCGCCTTGGGCACAAACACACATTGTGACCCTCAGCGTGAGTACCTTATTCAAGTAACGCCTCTCAGTGATTGGACCAAGAGCCCGCATATGTGGCTTGCCATGCCCATAGGCACGCAGGACTAACTAGATGGTGTGTATTCCAGTTGAGGGAACCCACTGCTGTGCTCTAGAGTCCCTCTCCTGGGGGGTCCCCTGTGGCAGAAAACAGTACTCTTCCCTTCCCACAGAATGAACCCAAACACTTGGGAGCTTGGACAATCCCCCGAGAGGAAGGCTCTTCCTCGGCCCCTGAAGCAACCCCTACCCTGAACGGCCACTGTGAACGCAACACCCAGAGACAAAAGCCTGAGCGACTGCCTCCCACTTGCCCTCCTTTGATATTCAGAGGATCTCCCCTCTCGGACTGGAGATCAGGCCTGCCATTACCTTGGACCCTACCTGAGCCAAGTTTGCTTTTTCAGACATCTGTCCCCACAGCCCTGGCAAACACAGCCTCTAGGCTGGGTCCTCTGGAGCCATACCACAGGACCATGCCTGCTCTCTCCTGGGAAACTCTGTCCATTCCTTTGGCCAGACACCTCCAGAATATGAGAAACCTCAAGGCCCCCGAGGACATACCACTACCGGGAGCCTCCCTGCACACACAGGGGCCTTCAGACACAAGCTGAGCTGTTACCTACATGAAGGCATGCACACAGATGTCAACAGAGATAGAAGGTTGAGCCGGACAGGCACTCAGGCCCTAATCTCAACTCTTGCTTTGTTTTCCAGGTGTCACTCCTTAGAGGCTTTGGTTCGAAGAACAGGATATGGGGCTTTCCTGAGGCACTGAACAGAACTTCTCTCGTCTCCACATGGGAAGCTTCCTTGTTGGAGCCGTGTCAAACACCTCAGGTTGGAGAATCCTGCAGAGTCCCTGAGCCACCTCCACATTCCAAGGTCTCCCAGGCCACCAAGCCACAGTAGGACTCATCTTCAGGAGAGTCCATTTCAACTCTCCCCTCTGGGTAGCTCACCCAGGAGCCCGCAGATTGAGCCTGCCTTTTCCTGACTAAAGAGTGGGAATATGAGGTGGCGTTCCCAGGCATCCATGCTTAGACACCTGCTCTCGAGTCTTTCCGTATGGGGCCTCCTGGAACCATCCAATAGCACTCGACTTTCGTGCAGAAGGAAACCTTGAGGTTTGGAGTAGTTCACAAATCCCATCGTAGGCAAACCTTCCTGGCCTCATGAGGCCCCCACACCATTCAGGAAGAGGCCATGCTGGACAAAAACTCTAATCTGAGGCACGTCTCATAGTTGAAATGACCTCAGTGCAGGAGATCTCGATTCAGCCTCTCAGAGTGGGCCTGCCGTGCCATCGGTCCCAAACCTCACGCTAGCTTGTGTTGTCAGACTTCCTTCCTCACACTCCTGGCAAACAAGCCCTCCGGACTAGGAACTCCAGAACCACAACCCAGCCCAGGGTCTGCCCAAGGGAAGAAAAACGTTTCCCTGTGGAGCTCTCTCCAGAAAACCCAGATGAGGATCAACCTGCTCGGGCCTCGATGGTAGCGAACTGGATAGGCTGCACTGGGCACTCAAGCTCTGTCTGACACAGCCTGAAGCCAGACGTCCAGACAGACAAGGAGACAGCTGGCCGCACACCCAGCACTACGGACACGCCATGGTCTTATGCCTTCACCTCTTCCTAACCTTTGTTTTCAGATATCTGAACCTAGACATTATATCAATTCTCCACACAGCTGGGTATCGCAAGCACAACACAGAACTCCTCCCTCCCCGTGGCTGTAAAGCTTGCTCTTGGCATGGAGTCACACCTTCAGGGTGGGAGGAACCTTCCTGGTCCCTGATGACACGCCCAAACTTGAGTGCTGCTTGGGCACAAATTCACACTCTGACCCTCAGCATGAGCCCCATGTCAAAGGAAGGCCTGTCAGGGCCTGGGCCAAGAGCCCGCATATGGGGCTTGCCAAGCCCCTATGCACCCAATCCTCACCAGTGTTTGAGTTTTCCAGTCGCCCCGCACGTACCTGGGGCTCTGCTCTGGAATCCCTATCTTGAGAGACACATGAGCCAGAAGCACGACTCCACCCTTCCCACAAAATGACCCCAAACTCTTGGGAGCTGGGACAAATCTCCAGAGAGGAATACTCGTCCACAGTCCCTGAGGCCACCCCTCCAATCCACGGCTATCTCGGACACAACATCCAGAGACAAAAGCCTGAAGGAACGCCTCCCACTCGCCCTAGTTTCAGAGGCCCAGGAGCTCCCTCTCGGGCTGTACATCCGGCCTGCTATACCCTAGGCGCCACTCATAAGCTGAGTTTGTGTTTTCAGACTTCTGTGCCCTCAGCCTGGACCCACACAACCGTCAGGCTAGGGCCTCTGGAGCCACAGCGAAAGATTGTGCCTGCACTCTCCAAGGAAATTGTGCACAATCCATTGACCACAACCCTACAGGTTAGGGAAAAGCTCCAAGCCCCTGAGGCCATCAATAGTGTAGGCCACCCTGGACTAAGAGGGGCTCTCTGACACCAGCGGAGCAACTATCTCCACTTAGAATCTCAGACAGTGTCCCCAGAGACAGAAGGTTGAAATGGACAGGCCCCCAGGCCCTAATCTGAACCTTAGCTTTGGTTTCCATGTGTCCGTCCTCAGAGGTCTGTTTTCGTAGACCAGCACACGGGGTTTTCTGAGGCACCAAACCAAACCTCTCTCGCCTCCACATGGGCAGCTTACTTACTGGGGATGTATCAAACCCTTCAGGTAGGAGAGTTCCGCAGGGCCACTGAACAACCAGCACATTACAAGGTTTCCATGGACCCAAACGCACATTATGACGCATCCTCAGGAGAGGCCATTTCAACTCAGCCCCCTGGTTTGCGTGCCCCAGAGGCAGCAGATCAAACATATCTTGTGGCTAATGGCCAATGGGAATGCGAGGCATGCTGTACAGGGATCCATCCTTCGAACCGTGCTCTCCAGTCCTTCCGTATGGTATGTCCTGGAGCCATACAACAGGACTCGAATGTCCCACAGAAGGAAACCTGGTGGTTTGGGGCAACCTCCAAACTTCCTTGACCTCATGAGGCCCCCGCTTCATGAAGGTGCCATCATGGACACATACTCCAGCCTCAGCCAACGTCTGATCCTCAGCCTGACTTCAGATGCAGGAGATTTTGATTCAGCCTCTGCCTAGTGGGCCTGCTCTGCCCTTGGCTCCAATCCTCACTTTAGCTTGTGTTCCTAGACTTCCGTCCTCACACTCCTGGCCCACAAACCCTCCCTTCTGGGAATTCTGGGGCCACAATGAAGCACTCCGCCTGCCTCCCAGGAGAAAAACTTTGTCTATGGTGCTGCCCAGAAACCCCAAATGAGGATCAAACTGCTTGGCCCTTGGCAACACCCCAATTGCATAGGCTACCTTAAACACTGATGCTCTGTCGCAAATAGCCTGAGCCCAGACCTTCCAACAGACACCGACACAGCTGGCTGCACACCCAGCACATTGGACCCGCCACTGCCTTAGGCCACCATCCATTCCCAACCTGGGTTTTCAGTCATCAGAACCTAGACCTTATCTCCAATCCCTGCACAGGGGGGAACCTGATGCACAAGTCAGAACCCCTCCTTCCCCATGGCAAGAAACCTTGCTGCTGGCAGTGAGTCAAACCTTCAGTGTAGGAGAAAACGGCATGGCCCATGAGGCCACGCCCATGTGTGAGGGCCGCCTTGGGCACAAACACACATTGTGAACCTCAGCGTGAGTACCTTATTCAAGTAACGCCTCTCAGTGATTGGACCAAGAGCCCGCATATGTGGCTTGCCATGCCCATAGGCACGCAGGACTAACTAGATGGTGTGTATTCCAGTTGAGGGAACCCACTGCTGTGCTCTAGAGTCCCTCTCCTGGGGGGTCCCCTGTGGCAGAAAACAGTACTCTTCCCTTCCCACAGAATGAACCCAAACACTTGGGAGCTTGGACAATCCCCCGAGAGGAAGGCTCTACCTCGGCCCCTGAAGCAACCCCTACCCTGAACGGCCACTGTGAACGCAACACCCAGAGACAAAAGCCTGAGCGACTGCCTCCCACTTGCCCTCCTTTGATATCCAGAGGATCTCCCCTCTCGGACTGGAGATCAGGCCTGCCATTACCTTGGCCCCTACCTGAGCCAAGTTTGCTTTTTCAGACATCTGTCCCCACAGCCCTGGCAAACACAGCCTCTAGGCTGGGTCCTCTGGAGCCATACCACAGGACCATGCCTGCTCTCTCCTGGGAAACTCTGTCCATTCCTTTGGCCACACACCTCCAGAATATGAGAAACCTCAAGGCCCCCGAGGACATACCATTACCGGGAGCCTCCCTGCACACACAGGGGCCTTCAGACACAAGCTGAGCTGCTACCTCCATGAAGGCATGCACACAGATGTCAACAGAGATAGAAGGTTGAGCCGGACAGGCACTCAGGCCCTAATCTCAACTCTTGCTTTGTTTTCCAGGGGTCACTCCTCAGAGGCTTTGGTTCGAAGAACAGGATATGGGGCTTTCCTGAGGCACTGAACAGAACTTCTCTCGACTCCACATGGGAAGCTTCCTTGTTGGAGCCGTGTCAAACACCTCAGGTTGGAGAATCCTGCAGAGTCCCTGAGCCACCTCCACATTCCAAGGTCTCCCAGGCCACCAAACCACAGTAGGACTCATCTTCAGGAGAGTCCATTTCAACTCTCCCCTCTGGGTAGCTCACCCTGGAGCCCGCAGATTGAGCCTGCCTTTTCCTGACTAAAGAGTGGGAATATGAGGTGGCGTTCCCAGGCATCCATGCTTAGACACCTGCTCTCGAGTCTTTCCGTATGGGTCCTCCTGGAACCATCCAATAGCACTCGACTTTCGTGCAGAAGGAAACTTTGAGGTTGGAGTAGTTCACAAATCCCATCGTAGGCAAACCTTCCTGGCCTCATGAGGCCCCCACACCATTCAGGAAGAGGCCATGCTGGACAAAAACTCTAATTTGAGGCACGTCTCAGAGTTGAAATGACCTCAGTGCAGGAGATCTCGATTCAGCCTCTCAGAGTGGGCCTGCCGTGCCATCGGTCCCAAACCTCACGCTAGCTTGTATTTTCAGACTTCCTTCCTCACACTCCTGGCAAACAAGCCCTCCGGACTAGGAACTCCAGAACCACAACCCAGCCCAGGGTCTGCCCAAGGGAAGAAAAACGTTTCCCTGTGGGGCTATCTCCAGAAAACCCAGATGAGGATCAACCTGTTCGGGCCTCGACGGTAGCGAACTGGATAGGCTGCTTTGGGCACTCAAGCTCTGTCTGACACAGCCTGAAGCCAGACGTCCAGACAGACAAGGAGACAGCTGGCCGCACACCCAGCACTTCGGACACGCCATGGTCTTATGCCGTCACCTCTTCCTAACCTTGGTTTTCAGATATCTGAACCTAGACATTATATCAATTCTCCACACAGCTGGGTATCGCAAGCACAACACAGAACTCCTCATTCCCCGTGGCTGTAAAGCTTGCTCTTGGCATGGAGTCACACCTTCAGGGTGGGAGGAACCTTACTGGTCCCTGATGACACGCCCAAACTTGAGTGCTGCTTGGGCACAAATTCACACTCTGACCCTCAGCATGAGCCCCATGTCAAAGGAAGGCCTGTCAGGGCATGGGCCAAGAGCCCGCATATGGGGCTTGCCAAGCCCCTATGCACCCAATCCTCACCAGTGTTTGAGTTTTCCAGTCGCCCCGCCCGTACCTGGGGCTCTGCTCTGGAATTCCTATCTTGAGAGACACATGAGCCAGAAACACGACTCCACCCTTCCCACAAAATGACCCCAAACTCTTGGGAGCTGGGACAATCCCCAGAGAGGGATACTCGTCCACAGTCCCTGAGGCCACCCCTCCAATCCACGGCTATCTCGGACACAACATCCAGAGACAAAAGCCTGAAGGAACGCCTCCCACTCGCCCTAGTTTCAGAGGCCCAGGAGCTCCCTCTCGGGCTGTACATCCGGCCTGCTATACCCTAGGCGCCACTCATAAGCTGAGTTTGTGTTTTCAGACTTCTGTGCCCTCAGCCTGGACCCACACAACCGTCAGGCTAGGGCCTCTGGAGCCACAGCGAAAGATTGTGCCTGCCCTCTCCAAGGAAATTGTGCCCAATCCATTGACCACAACCCTACAGGTTAGGGAAAAGCTCCAAGGCCCCTGAGGCCATCAATAGTGTAGGCCACCCTGGACTAAGAGGGGCTCTCTGACACCAGTGGAGCAACTATCTCCACTTACACTCTCAGACAGTGTCCCCAGAGACAGAAGGTTGAAATGGACAGGCCCCCAGGCCCTAATCTGAACCTTAGCTTTGGTTTCCATGTGTCCGTCCTCAGAGTTCTGTTTTCGTAGACCAGCACACGGGGCTTTTCTGAGGCACCAAACCAAACCTCTCTCGCCTCCACATGGAAAGCTTACTTACTGGGGATGTATCAAACCCTTCAGGTAGGAGAGTTCCGCAGGGCCACTGAACAACCAGCACATTACAAGGTTTCCATGGACCCAAACGCACATTATGACGCATCCTCAGGAGAGGCCATTTCAACTCAGCCCCCTGGTTAGCGTGCCCCAGAGGCAGCAGATCAAACATATCTTGTGGCTAATGCCAATGGGAATGCGAGGCATGCTGTACAGGGATCCATCCTTCGAACCGTGCTCTCCAGTCCTTCCGTATGGTATGTCCTGGAGCCATACAACAGGACTCGAATGTCCCACAGAAGGAAACCTGGTGGTTTGGGGCAACCTCCAAACTTCCTTGGCCTCATGAGGCCCCCGCTTCATGAAGGTGCCATCATGGACACATACTCCAGCCTCAGCCAACGTCTGATCCTCAGCCTGACTTCAGATGCAGGAGATTTTGATTCAGCCTCTGCCTAGTGGGCCTGCTCTGCCCTTGGATCCAATCCTCACTTTAGCTTGTGTTCCTAGACTTCCGTCCTCACACTCCTGGCCCACAAACCCTCCCTTCTGGGAATTCTGGGGCCACAATGAAGCACTCCGCCTGCCTCCCAGGAGAAAAACTTTGTCTATGGTGCTGCCCAGAAACCCCAAATGAGGATCAAACTGCTTGGCCCTCGGCAACACCCCAATTGCATAGGCTACCTTAAACACTGATGCTCTGTCGCAAATAGCCTGAGCCCAGACCTTCCAACAGACACCGACACAGCTGGCTGCACACCCAGCACATTGGACCCGCCACTGCCTTAGGCCACCATCCATTCCCAACCTGGGTTTTCAGTCATCAGAACCTAGACCTTATCTCCAATCCCTGCACACGGGGGAACCTGATGCACAAGTCAGAACCCCTCCTTCCCCATGGCAAGAAACCTTGCTGCTGGCAGTGAGTCAAACCTTCAGTGTAGGAGAAAACGGCATGGCCCATGAGGCCACGTCCATGTGTGAGGGCCGCCTTGGGCACAAACACACATTGTGACCCTCAGCGTGAGTACCTTATTCAAGTAACGCCTCTCAGTGATTGGACCAAGAGCCCGCATATGTGGCTTGCCATGCCCATAGGCACGCAGGACTAACTAGATGGTGTGTATTCCAGTTGAGGGAACCCACTGCTGTGCTCTAGAGTCCCTCTCCTGGGGGCCCCTGTGGCAGAAAACAGTACTCTTCCCTTCCCACAGAATGAACCCAAACACTTGGGAGCTTGGACAATCCCCCGAGAGGAAGGCTCTTCCTCGGCCCCTGAAGCAACCCCTACCCTGAACGGCCACTGTGAACGCAACACCCAGAGACAAAAGCATGAGCGACTGCCTCCCACTTGCCCTCCTTTGTTATCCAGAGGATCTCCCCTCTCGGACTGGAGATCAGGCCTGCCATTACCTTGGCCCCTACCTGAGCCAAGTTTGCTTTCTCAGACATCTGTCCGCACAGCCCTGGCAAACACAGCCTCTAGGCTGGGTCCTCTGGAGCCATACCACAGGACCATGCCTGCTCTCTCCTGGGAAACTCTGTCCATTCCTTTGGCTACACACCTCCAGAATATAAGAAACCTCAAGGCCCCCGAGGAAATACCATTACCGGGAGCCTCCCTGAACACACACGGCCTTCGGACACAAGCTGAGCTGCTACCTCCATGAAGCCATGCACACAGATGTCAACAAAGATAGAAGGTTGAGCCGGACAGGCCATTAGGCTCTAATCTCAACTCTTGCTTTGTTTTCCAGGTGTCACTCCTCAGAGGCTTTGGTTCGAAGAACAGGATATGGGGCTTTCCTGAGGCACTGAACAGAACTTCTCTCGTCTCCACATGGGAAGCTTCCTTGTTGGAGCCGTGTCAAACACCTCAGGTTGGAGAATCCTGCAGAGTCCCTGAGCCACCTCCACATTCCAAGGTCTCCCAGGCCACCAAGCCACCGTAGGACTCATCTTCAGGAGAGTCCATTTCAACTCTCCCCTCTGGGTAGCTCACCCTGGAGCCCGCAGATTGAGCCTGCATTGTCCTGACTAAAGAGTGGGAATATGAGGTGGCGTTCCCAGGCATCCATGCTTAGACACCTGCTCTCGAGGCTTTCCGTATGGGGCCTCCTGGAACCATCCAATAGCGCTTGACTTTCGTGCAGACGGAAACCTTGAGGTTTGGAGTAGTTCACAAATCCCATCGTAGGCAAACCTTCCTGGCCTCATGAGGCCCCCACACCATTCAGGAAGAGGCCATGCTGGACAAAAACTCTAGCCTGAGGCACGTCTCATAGTTGAAATGACCTCAGTGCAGGAGATCTCGATTCGGCCTCTCAGAGTGGGCCTGCCGTGCCATCGGTCCCAAACCTCACGCTAGCTTGTGTTTTCAGACTTCCTTCCTCACACTCCTGGCAAACAAGCCCTCCGGACTAGGAACTCCAGAACCACAACCCAGCCCAGGGTCTGCCCAAGGGAAGAAAAACGTTTCCCTGTGGGGCTCTCTCCAGAAAACCCAGATGAGGATCAACCTGCTCGGGCCTCGACGGTACCCGAACTGGATAGGCTGCTCTGGGCACTCATGCTCTGTCTGACACAGCCTGAAGCCAGACGTCCAGACAGACAAGGAGACAGCTGGCCGCACACCCAGCACTTCGGACACGCCATATTCTTATGCCGTCACCTCTTCCTAACCTTGGTTTTCAGATATCTGAACCTAGACATTATATCAATTCTCCACACAGCTGGGTATCGCAAACACAACACAGAACTCCTCCCTCCCCGTGGCTGTAAAGCTTGCTCTTGGCATGGAGTCACACCTTCAGGGTGGGAGAAACCTTCATGGTTCCTGATGCCACGCCCAAACTTGAGTGCTTCTTGGGCACAAATTCACACTCTGACCCTCAGCATGAGCCCCATGTCAACGAAAGGCCTGTCAGGGCCTGGGCCAAGAGCCCGCATATGGGGCTTGCCAAGCCCCTATGCACCCAATCCTCACCAGTGTTTGAGTTTTCCAGTCGCCCCGCCCGTACCTGGGGCTCTGTTCTGGAATCCCTTTCTTGGAGAGACACATGAGCCAGACAACACGACTCCACCCATCCCACAAAATGACCCCAAACTCTTGGGAGCTGGGACAAATCCCCAGAGAGGGATACTCGTTCACAGTCCCTGAGGCCACCCCTCCAATCCACGGCTATCTCGGACACAACATCCAGAGACAAAAGCCTGAAGGAACGCCTCCCACTCGCCCTTGTTTCAGAGGCCCAGGAGCTCCCTCTCGGGCTGTACATCCGGCCTGCCATACCCTAGGCCCCACACTTAAGCTGAATTTGTGTTTTCAGACTTCTGTGCCCTCAGCCTGGACCCACACAACCGCCAGGCTAGGGCCTCTGGAGCCACAGCGAAAGATTGTGCCTGCCCTCTCCAAGGAAATTGTGCCCAATCCATTGACACAACCCTACAGGTTAGGGAAAAGCTCCAAGGCCCCTGAGGCCATCAATAGTGTAGGCCACCCTGGACTAAGAGGGGCTCTCTGACACCAGTGGAGCAACTATCTCCACTTAGACTCTCAGACAGAGTCCTCAGAGACAAAAGGTTGAAATGGACAGGCCCCCAGGCCCTAATTTGAACCTTAGCTTTGGTTTCCATGTGTCCGTCCTCAGGGGTCTGTTTTCGTAGACCAGCACACGGGGCTTTTCTGAGGCACCAAACCAAAGCTCTCCCGTCTCCACATGGGGAGATTACTTACTGGGGATGTATCAAACCCTTCAGGTAGGAGAGTTCCGCAGGGCCACTGAACAACCAGCAAATTCCAAGGTTTCCATGGACCCAAACGCACATTATGACGCATCCTCAGGAGAGGCCATTTCAACTCAGCCCCCTGGTTAGCGTGCCCCAGAGGCAGCAGATCAAACATATCTTGTGGCTAATGGCCAATGGGAATGCGAGGCATTCTGTACAGGGATCCATCCTTCGAACCGTGCTCTCCAGTCCTTCCGTATGGTATGTCCTGGAGCCATGCAACAGGACTCAAATGTCCCACAGAAGGAAACCTGGTGGTTTGGGGCAACCTCCAAACTCAGCGTGGGAAAACTTCCTTGGCCTCATGAGGCCCCCGCTTCATGAAGGTGCCATCATGGACACATACTCCAGCCTCAGCCAACGTCTGATCCTCAGCCTGACTTCAGATGCAGGAGATTTTGATTCAGCCTCTGCCTAGTGGGCTTGCTCTGCCCTTGGTCCAATCCTCACTTTAGCTTGTGTTCCTAGACTTCCGTCCTCACACTCCTGGCCCACAAACCCTCCCTACTGGGAATTCTGGGGCCACAATGAAGCACTCCGCCTGCCTCCCAGGAGAAAAACTTTATCTATGGTGCTGCCCAGAAACCCCAAATGAGGATCAAACTGCTTGGCCCTCGGCAACACCCCAATTGCATAGGCTACCTTAAACACTGATGCTCTGTCGCAAATAGCCTGAGCCCAGACCTTCCAACAGACACCGACACAGCTGGCTGCACACCCAGCACATTGGACCCGCCACTGCCTTAGGCCACCATCCATTCCCAACCTGGGTTTTCAGTCATCAGAACCTAGACCTTATCTCCAATCCCTGCACAGGGGGGAACCTGATGCACAAGTCAGAACCCCTCCTTCCCCATGGCAAGAAACCTTGCTGCTGGCAGTGAGTCAAACCTTCAGTGTAGGAGAAAACGGCATGGCCCATGAGGCCACGCCCATGTGTGAGGGCCGCCTTGGGCACAAACACACATTGTGACCCTCAGCGTGAGTACCTTATTCAGGTAACGCTTTCAGTGATTGGACCAAGAGCCCGCATATGTGGCTTGCCATGCCCATAGGCACCCAGGACTAACTAGATGGTGTGTATTCCAGTTGAGGGAACCCACTGCTTTGCTCTAGAGTCCCTCTCCTGGGGGGTCCCCTGTGGCAGAAAACAGTACTCTTCCCTTCCCACAGAATGAACCCAAACACTTGGGAGCTTGGACAATCCCCCGAGAGGAAGGCTCTTCCTCGGCCCCTGAAGCAACCCCTACCCTGAACGGCCACTGTGAACGCAACACCCAGAGACAAAAGCCTGAGCGACTGCCTCCCACTTGCCCTCCTTTGATATCCAGAGGATCTCCCCTCTCGGACTGGAGATCAGGCCTGCCATTACCTTGGCCCCTACCTGAGCCAAGTTTGCTTTTTCAGACATCTGTCCCCACAGCCCTGGCAAGCACAGCCTCTAGGCTGGGTCCTCTGGAGCCATACCACAGGACCATGCCTGCTCTCTCCTGGGAAACTCTGTCCATTCCTTTGGCCACACACCTCCAGAATATGAGAAACCTCAAGGCCCCCGAGGACATACCATTACCGGGAGCCTCCCTGCACACACAGGGGCCTTCGGACACAAGCTGAGCTGCTACCTCAATGAAGGCTTGCACACAGATGTCAACAGAGATAGAAGGTTTAGCCGTACAGGCCCTTAGGCTCTAATCTCATCCCTTGCTTTTTTTTCCAGGTGTCACTCCTCAGAGGCTTTGGTTCGAAGAACAGGATATGGGGCTTTCCTGAGGCACTGAACAGAACTTCTCTCGTCTCCACATGGGAAGCTTCCTTGTTGGAGCCGTGTCAAACACCTCAGGTTGGAGAATCCTGCAGAGTCCCTGAGCCACCTCCACATTCCAAGGTCTCCCAGGCCACCAAGCCACAGTAGGACTCATCTTCAGGAGAGTCCATTTCAACTCTCCCCTCTGGGTAGCTCACCCAGGAGCCCACAGATTGAGCCTGCCTTGTCCTGACTAAAGAGTGGGAATATGAGGTGGCGTTCCCAGGCATCCATGCTTAGACACCTGCTCTCGAGTCTTTCCGTATGGGGCCTCCTGGAACCATCCAATAGTGCTCGACAGTCGTGCAGAAGGAAACCTTGAGGTTTGGAGTAGTTCACAAATCCCATCGTAGGCAAACTTCCCTGGCCTCATGAAGCCCCCACACCATTCAGGAAGAGGCCATGCTGGACAAAAACTCTAGCCTGAGGCACGTCTCAGAGTTGAAATGACCTCAGTGCAGGAGATCTCGATTCAGCCTCTCAGAGTGGGCCTGCCGTGCCATCGGTCCCAAACCTCACGCTAGCTTGTGTTTTCAGACTTCCTTCCTCACACTCCTGGCAAACAAGCCTTCCGGACTAGGAACTCCAGAACCACAACCCAGCCCAGGGTCTGCCCAAGGGAAGAAAAACGTTTTGTGTGGGGCTCTCTCCAGAAAACCCAGATGAGGATCAACCTGCTCGGGCCTCGACGGTAGCCGAACTGGATAGGCTGCACTGGGCACTCATGCTCTGTCTGACACAGCCTGAAGTGAGACGTCCAGACAGACATGGAGACAGCTGGCCGCAGACCCAGCACTTCGTACACGCCATGGTCTTATGCCGTCACCTCTTCCTAACCTTGGTTTTCAGATATCTGAACCTAGACATTATATCAATTCTCCACACAGCTGGGTATCGCAAGCACAACACAGAACTCCTCCCTCCCCGTGGCTGTAAAGCTTGCTCTTGGCATGGAGTCACACCTTCAGGGTGGGAGAATCCTTCATGTTCCCTGATGCCACGCCCAAACTTGAGTGCTGCTTGGGCACAAATTCACACTCTGACCCTCAGCATGAGCCCCATGTCAAAGAAAGGCCTGTCAGGGCCTGGGCCAAGAGCCCGCATATGGGGCTTGCCAAGCCCCTATGCACCCAATCCTCACCAGTGTTTGAGTTTTCCAGTCGCCCCGACCGTATCTGGGGCTCTGCTCTGGAATCCCTTTCTTGGAGGGACACATGAGCCAGACAACACGACTCCACCCTTCCCACAAAATGACCCCAAACTCTTGGGAGCTGGGACAAATCCCCAGAGAGGGATACTCGTTCACAGTCCCTGAGGCCAACCCTCCAATCCACGGCTATCTCGTACACAACATCCAGAGACAAAAGCCTGAAGGAACGCCTCCCACTCGCCCTTGTTTCAGAGGCCCAGGAGCTCCCTCTCGGGCTGTACATCCAGCCTGCCATACCCTAGGCGCCACTCATAAGCTGAATTTGTGTTTTCAGACTTCTGTGCCCTCAGCCTGGACCCACACAACCGCCAGGCTAGGGCCTCTGGAGCCACAGCGAAAGATTGTGCCTGCCCTCTCCAAGGAAATTGTGCCCAATCCATTGACCACAACCCTACAGGTTAGGGAAAAGGTCCAAGGCCCCTGAGGCCATCAATAGTGTAGGCCACCCTGGACTAAGAGGGGCTCTCTGACACCAGTGGAGCAACTATCTCCACTTAGACTCTCAGACAGTGTCCCCAGAGACAGAAAGTTGAAATGGACAGGCCCCCAGGCCCTAATCTGAACCTTAGCTTTGGTTTCCATGTGTCCGTCCTCAGAGGTCTGTTTTCGTAGACCAGCACACGGGGCTTTTCTGAGGCACCAAACCAAACCTCTCTCGTCTCCACATGGGGAGCTTACTGACTGGGGATGTATCAAACCCTTCAGGTAGGAGAGTTCCGCAGGGCCACTGAACAACCAGCACATTCCAAGGTTTCCATGGACCCAAACGCACATTATGACGCATCCTCAGGAGAGGCCATTTCAACTCAGCCCCCTGGTTAGCGTGCCCCAGAGGCAACAGATCAAACATATCTTGTGGCTAATGGCCAATGGGAATGCGAGGCATGCTGTACAGGGAGCCATCCTTCGAACCGTGCTCTCCAGTCCTTCCGTATGGTATGTCCTGGAGCCATGCAACAGGACACGAATGTCTAACAGAAGGAAACCTGGTGGTTTGGGGCAACCTCCAAACTCAGCGTGGGAAAACTTCCTTGGCCTCATGAGGCCCCCGCTTCATGAAGGTGCCATCATGGACACATACTCCAGCCCCAGCCAACGTCTGATCCTCAGCCTGACTTCAGATGCCGGAGATTTTGATTCAGCCTCTGCCTAGTGGGCCTGCTCTGCCCTTGGCTCCAATCCTCACTTTAGCTTGTGTTCCT
>NW_028133528.1:0-20000 GCF_964662115.1 Mustela nivalis
AAAAACAATTGGGATCGGGCCAAATCCACAGAGAGGAAGATTCGTCCATGCCCATGAGACCTCCCCAACATTCCACGGCCATCGCTGAAACAAAATCCAGAGACAAAAGCCTGAGCAAGCGACTCAGACTCGCTCATTCTTCATATCCTGAAGAGTTCTTCTCATGGTTTGTAGATCGGGCGTGCCATACCTACGTCCCCAAACTTAAGCTGAGTTTGTGTTTTCAGTCTTCTGTCCTCAAAGTACTGGGCCACACTCCCTCCAGGCTGGGGCCCCTGGAGCCACACATTAGGACTGCCCCCACCCAATCCATGGGAATTCTGCCCATTCCATTGTCAAAAATCGTACAAATTAGGAGAACCCTCCAAAGTCCCTGAGGCCATTCCAATAGTGTAGGTCGCCCGGGACAAAAAAGGGCGGTTGATACCGGCTGAGCATCTACCTCCACTCATCTACCTCCACTCATACCAAGAAGATTGAACCAGACAGGACCCGAGGCCATTATCGGATCCATTGCTTTGGTTTACAGGCATGTCTCCTCAAAAGCCTTGATTCCAAAACCAGCAGAGGGGATTTCCTGAGGCACCCATCAGAACAAATCTCGTCTCCACAAGGAAACTTGTGCATGGGAGCTATGCCAAAGCTTAGGAGAATACTTCAGGGTCCCGGTGCCACCTCCCCATTCCAAGGCCCTCATGGACACAAACACACATTAGGACCCATCCTCTGGAAAGTGCATTTCAACTCAGCCACCCCGGTTGCTCCCGCAGATCCATTAGATCTAAACTGTCTTGTTGCTAGGAGACAATTGGAAGGCGAGGCGGACTTCCCAGGCATCCATCCTCGAACGGTGCTCTGGTGTCATTCCATATGGGATGTCCTGGAGCTGTCCAACAGGTCTCAATTGTCCCGCAGAAGGAATCCTTGAAGGGGGCATCCCACATCTCCCAACGTGGAAAACCTCCATGGCCTCGAGATTCCGCTCCCTTCATGAAGGGGCCGTCATGCACAGAAACTCCAACCTGAGCCAACCTCGGATCCTCGCCCTGACTTCAGATGCATGAGATATTGGTTCAGATCTGCAGGGGGTACCTGCCATGCCCTCACCCTGAATCCGAAGTCTAGCTTGTGTTCTCAGACTTCCGTCCTCACTCTCCTGGCCCCGAAGCCCTCATGTTTGGCAATTCCGGACCGACAATGAAGCACTCTGCCTGCCCTCTAGAAAAAATATATTGCCTAATGAGCTGACCAGGCAGCTTAAATGAAGAAAATCCTACACGGCACTCGAATGTACCCAAATTATATAGTCTAACCTGGGCACTAATGCACTGTCTGACACAACCTGAGCCCGGACCGGCTGACCAACACCCAGACAGCTGACCGCACCCTGAGCACATCAGACCCGCCCTGGCCTTAGGTCATCATCTCTTCCCTACCTCAGTTTTCAGGCTTCAGAACCTAGACCTTATCTCCAATCACTGCCCACGGGTGACTGTGATGCAGAAATCAGAACTCTTCCTGACCCATGGCAAGAAACCTTGTGGTTGGCATGTTGTCCAACGTTCAGTGTAGGAGAAAACAGCATTCACCCTGAGGCCCCGCCCATTCTTGAGTGCGACGAGAGCATAAACACGCATTGTGACCTCAGCGTGAGTCCTGTCCTCTAGTAAGTCCTCTCAGTGGCTGGACCATTAGATGTCATAATGGGCTTGACATGTCCCTAGTCCCCAATTTTTAACCAGATTTCTGGTTGTCCAGTCGCCCCACCCCAGGGCTCTACTCTGGAATCCCTCATTTGGTGGGACATCTGGGGTTGAAAAACAAAATGAAACAAATCGACAACAACAACAAAAAAACGGACTTCTTCCATCCCCAGAATGACCGCAAACTCTTTGGACGGGACCGAACCCCCAGAGAGTAAGACTCGTCCATTTCCCATGAAGTCACCCGGCAATTTCACGACCATGAGTGACACGATATCCAGAGACAAAAACTTGAGCAAGAGCCTCACACTCGCCCTTTTTTCATATCCCGAAGTGTTCTCCTCATGGTCTGTAGATCAGTCCTGCCATACCTATGACCCAAAACATAAGCCGAGTTTGTGTTTTCAGACAACTGTCCAAACAGCTCTGGCCTACACACCCTACAGGCTCAGGGCCCTGGAGCCAAACCTGAGGACTGTACTTGCCCTCTCCAAGGGAATTGTATGTGCCCATTCCAATGGCCACAACCCTACTAATAGGATAACCTCCAAAGTCCCTGAGGCCATCCCAATAGTTGTGGCTTCCCAGGACAAACAGGGGGCAATCTGAGCCCATCTGAGCACCTACCTGCACTCATACCCGTAGACTGATGTCCCCAGAGGTAAAAAGGAACGAACAGGCCCCTAGGCACTAATCGGATCCATTGCTTTGGTTTCCAGGAAACTCTCCTCAGAGGCCTGGATTTCAATACCAGCATATGGTTGTTTCTTGACTCACCCATCAGAACAAATCTCATCTATACTTGGGAAACATGCACGTTGGAGCTGTGTCAAAGCCTCTGTTTAGGAGAACCCTTCAGGGCCCCAGGGCCACCGCTTCATTCCAAGGTCTCCATAGACACAAAAACATATTAGGACACATCCACAGGAGAGTCCATTTCAACTCAGCCTCCTCGGTTGCCCCCCACATCCAGCAGATCTAACCTGTCTTGTGTCTTGGAGACAATTGGAATGCGAAGTGGGCTACCCAGCCATCCATCCTTAGAACCCTGCTCGGAATCGTTGGCCTGGAGCCAACCAACAGGTCTCAATTGTCCTGCAGAAGAATCTTTGCAGTTTGGAGCTTCTCACAACTCCCATCGTGGGAAAACCCCCATGTCCTCGTGATCCAAACCCCTTCAGGAAAGGGTCATCAGGGCAGAAAGTCCAACCTGAGCGATCGTCTGATCCTTGCCCTGACTTCAGATGCACGAGATCTCTATTGAGGTCTGTAGATTGAGCCTGCCATATCCTCACCCAGAAACCTAGGCCTAGCTTGGGTTCTCAGACTCCGTCCTCAGACTACTGGCCCACAAGCCCTCCAGTTGGGCAATCCAGAACTACAATGCCGCACTCTGCCTGCCCTACAGAAGTAAAACATTGCCCTCAGGGCTACCCTGAAACCCCAAATGAGGATCAACCTGCATGCCAATCGGCTGTACCCCAAACATATAGGCTGACCTGGGCACTCTTTCCCCTTCTGACCCAGCCTGAGCCTGGACCTCCTGGTCCCACCCAGACAGCTGGCCGCACACTGAGCACATCGGACCCGCCATGGCCTTAGGTCGTCATCTCTTCCCAACTGCGGTTTTCAGGCTCCAGAACCTAGACCTTATCTCCAACCACTGACCAGGGTTGAAAATGATGCAGAAATCAGAACTCTTTCCCCATGGCAAGAAACCTTGTGCTTGGCATGTGGTCCAACGTTCAGTGTAGTTGAAACAAGCGTGGCCCATGAGGCCCAGCCCATGCTTGCGGGCCACATTGGTCACAAACACACATTGTGACCCTCAGCCTGAGCCCAGTCCTCAGGTAAGGCCTCTCAGGGCCTATATGAAGAGACAGCATATTGGGCTTGCCATGCCCCTAGGCCCCAAATTTTAACCATAGTTCGGGGTGTCCCTTCACTCTTCCCCAGGGCTCTGCTATGGAATTCCTCTTTTGGTGGGACACCAGAGGTAACAAACCTGAAAGGAGTCCTCCCATCCCACAGATTGACGAAAAACAATTGGGATCGGGCCAAATCCACAGAGAGGAAGATTCGTCCATGCCCATGAGACCTCCCCAACATTCCACGGCCATCGCTGAAACAAAATCCAGAGACAAAAGCCTGAGCAAGCGACTCAGACTCGCTCATTCTTCATATCCTGAAGAGTTCTTCTCATGGTTTGTAGATCGGGCGTGCCATACCTACGTCCCCAAACTTAAGCTCAGTTTGTGTTTTCAGTCTTCTCTCCTGAAAGTACTGGGCCACACTCCCTTCAGGCTGGGGCCCCTGGAGCCACACATTAGGACTGCCCCCACCCAATCCATGGGAATTCTGCCCATTCCATTGTCAAAAATCGTACAAATTAGGAGAACCCTCCAAAGTCCCTGAGGCCATCCCAATAGTGTAGGTCGCCCGGGACAAAAAAGGGCGGTTGATACCAGCTGAGCATCTACCTCCACTCATCTACCTCCACTCATACCAAGAAGATTGAACCAGACAGGACCCGAGGCCATTATCGGATCCATTGCTTTGGTTTACAGGCATGTCTCCTCAAAAGCCTTGATTCCAAAACCAGCAGAGGGGATTTCCTGAGGCACCCATCAGAACAAATCTCGTCTCCACAAGGAAACTTGTGCATGGGAGCTATGCCAAAGCTTAGGAGAATACTTCAGGGTCCCGGTGCCACCTCCCCATTCCAAGGCCCTCATGGACACAAACACACATTAGGACCCATCCTCTGGAAAGTGCATTTCAACTCAGCCACCCCGGTTGCTCCCGCAGATCCATTAGATCTAAACTGTCTTGTTGCTAGGAGACAATTGGAAGGCGAGGCGGACTTCCCAGGCATCCATCCTCGAACGGTGCTCTGGTGTCATTCCATATGGGATGTCCTGGAGCTGTCCAACAGGTCTCAATTGTCCCGCAGAAGGAATCCTTGAAGGGGGCATCCCACATCTCCCAACGTGGAAAACCTCCATGGCCTCGAGATTCCGCTCACTTCATGAAGGGGCCGTCATGCACAGAAACTCCAACCTGAGCCAACCTCGGATCCTCGCCCTGACTTCAGATGCATGAGATATTGGTTCAGATCTGCAGGGGGTACCTGCCATGCCCTCACCCTGAATCCGAAGTCTAGCTTGTGTTCTCAGACTTCCGTCCTCACTCTCCTGGCCCCGAAGCCCTCATGTTTGGCAATTCCGGACCGACAATGAAGCACTCTGCCTGCCCTCTAGAAAAAATATATTGCCTAATGAGCTGACCAGGCAGCTTAAATGAAGATAAACCTACACGGCACTCGAATGTACCCAAATTAAATAGTCTAACCTGGGCACTAATGCACTGTCTGACACAACCTGAGCCCGGACCGGCTGACCAACACCGAGACAGCTGACCGCACCCTGAGCACATCAGACCCGCCCTGGCCTTAGGTCATCATCTCTTCCCTACCTCAGTTTTCAGGCTTCAGAACCTAGACCTTATCTCCAATCACTGCCCACGGGTGACTGTGATGCAGAAATCAGAACTCTTCCTGACCCATGGCAAGAAACCTTGTGGTTGGCATGTTGTCCAACGTTCAGTGTAGGAGAAAACAGCATTCACCCTGAGGCCCCGCCCATTCTTGAGTGCGATGAGAGCATAAACACGCATTGTGACCTCAGCGTGAGTCCTGTCCTCTAGTAAGTCCTCTCAGTGGCTGGATCATTAGATGTCATAATGGGCTTGACATGTCCCTAGTGCCCAATTTTTAACCAGATTTCTGGTTGTCCAGTCGCCCCACCCCAGGGCTCTACTCTGGAATCCCTCATTTTGTGGGACATCTGAGGTTGAAAAAGAAAATGAAACAAATCGACAACAACAACAACAAAACGGATTTCTTCCATCCCCAGAATGACCGCAAACTCTTTGGATGGGACCGAACCCCCAGAGAGTAAGACTCGTCCATTTCCCATGAAGTCACCCGGCAATTTCACGACCATGAGTGACACGATATCCAGAGACAAAAACTTGAGCAAGAGCCTCACACTCGCCCTTTTTTCATATCCCGAAGTGTTCTCCTCATGGTCTGTAGATCAGTCCTGCCATACCTATGACCCAAAACATAAGCCGAGTTTGTGTTTTCAGACAACTGTCCAAACAGCTCTGGCCTACACACCCTACAGGCTCAGGGCCCTGGAGCCAAACCTGAGGACTGTACTTGCCCTCTCCAAGGGAATTGTATGTGCCCATTCCAATGGCCACAACCCTACTAATAGGATAACCTCCAAAGTCCCTGAGGCCATCCCAATAGTTGTGGCCTCCCAGGACAAACAGGGGGCAATCTGAGCCCATCTGAGCACCTACCTGCACTCATACCCATAGACTGATGTCCCCAGAGGTAAAAAGGAACGAACAGGCCCCTAGGCACTAATCGGATCCATTGCTTTGGTTTCCAGGAAACTCTCCTCAGAGGCCTGGATTTCAATACCAGCATATGGTTGTTTCTTGACTCACCCATCAGAACAAATCTCATCTACACTTGGGAAACATGCACGTTGGAGCTGTGTCAAAGCCTCTGTTTAGGAGAACCCTTCAGGGCCCCAGGGCCACCGCTTCATTCCAAGGTCTCCATAGACACAAAAACATATTAGGACACATCCACAGGAGAGTCCATTTCAACTCAGCCTCCTCGGTTGCCCCCCACATCCAGCAGATCTAACCTGTCTTGTTGCTTGGAGACAATTGGAATGCGAGGTGGGCTACCCAGCCATCCATCCTTAGAACCCTGCTCGGAATCGTTGGCCTGGAGCCAACCAACAGGTCTCAATTGTCCTGCAGAAGAATCTTTGCAGTTTGGAGCTTCTCACAACTCCCATCGTGGGAAAACCCCCATGTCCTCGTGATCCAACCCCCTTCAAGAAAGGGCCATCAGGGCAGAAAGTCCAACCTGAGCGATCGTCTGATCCTTGCCCTGACTTCAGATGCACGAGATCTCTATTGAGGTCTGTAGATTGTGCCTGCCATATCCTCACCCAGAAACCTAGGCCTAGCTTGGGTTCTCAGACTCTGTCCTCAGACTACTGGCCCACAAGCCCTCCAGTTGGGCAATCCAGAACTACAATGCCGCACTCTGCCTGCCCTACAGAAGTAAAAGATTGCCCTCAGGGCTACCCCGAAACCCCAAATGAGGATCAACCAGCATTCCAATCGGCTGTACCCCAAACATATAGGCTGACCTGGGCACTCTTTCCCCTTCTCACCCAGCATGAGCCTGGACCTCCTGGTCCCACCCAGACAGCTGGCCGCACACTGAGCACATCGGACCCGCCATGGCCTTAGGTCGTCATCTCTTCCCAACTGCGGTTTTCAGGCTCCAGAACCTAGACCTTATCTCCAACCACTGACCAGGGTTGAAAATGATGCAGAAATCAGAACTCTTTCCCCATGGCAAGAAACCTTGTGCTTGGCATGTGGTCCAACGTTCAGTGTAGTTGAAACAAGCGTGGCCCATGAGGCCCAGCCCATGCTTGCGGGCCACATTGGTCACAAACACACATTGTGACCCTCAGCCTGAGCCCAGTCCTCAGGTAAGGCCTCTCAGGGCCTATATGAAGAGACAGCATATTGGGCTTGCCATGCCCCTAGGCCCCAATTTTTAACCATAGTTCGGGTTGTCCCTTCACTCTTCCCCAGGGCTCTGCTTTGGAATTCCTCTTTTGGTGGGACACCTGAGGTAACAAACCTGAAAGGAGTCCTCCCATCCCACAGATTGACGAAAAACAATTGGGATTGCGCCAAATCCACTGAGAGGAAGATTCGTCCATGGCCCATGAGACCTCCCCAACATTCCACGGCCATCGCTGAAACAAAATCCAGAGACAAAAGCCTGAGCAAGCGCCTCAGACTCGCTCATTCTTCATATCCTGAAGAGTTCTTCTCATGGTTTGTAGATCGGGCGTGCCATACCTACGTCCCCAAACTTAAGCTGAGTTTGTGTTTTCAGTCTTCTGTCCTCAAAGTCCTGGGCCACACTCCCTCCAGGCTGTGGCCCCTGGAGCCACACATTAGGACTGCCCCCACCCAATCCATGGGAATTCTGCCCATTCCATTGTCATAAATCGTACAAATTAGGAGAACCCTCCAAAGTCCCTGAGGCCATCCCAATAGTGTAGATCGCCCGGGACAAAAAAGGGCTGTTGATACCAGCTGAGCATCTTCCTCCACTCATCTACCTCCACTCATACCAAGAAGATTGAACCAGACAGGACCCGATGCCATTATCGGATCCATTGCTTTGGTTTACAGGCATGTCTCCTCAAAAGCCTGGATTCCAATACCAGCAGAGGGGATTTCCCGAGGCACCCATCAGAACAAATCTCGTCTCCACGTGGAAACTTGTGCATGGGAGCTATGCCAAAGCTTAGGAGAATACTTCAGGGTCCCGGTGCCACCTCCCCATTCCAAGGCCCTCATGGACACAAACACACATTAGGACCCATCCTCTGGAAAGTGCATTTCAACTCAGCCACCCCGGTTGCTCCCGCAGATCCATTAGATCTAAACTGTCTTGTTGCTAGGAGACAATTGGAAGGCGAGGCGGACTTCCCAGGCATCCATCCTCGAATGGTGCTCTGGAGTCATTCCATATGGGATGTCCTGGAGCTGTCCAACAGGTCTCAATTGTCCCGCAGAAGGAATCCTTGAAGGGGGCATCCCACATCTCCCAACGTGGAAAACCTCCATGGCCTCGAGATTCCGCTCCCTTCATGAAGGGGCAGTCATGCACAGAAACTCCAACCTGAGCCAACGTCGGATCCTTGCCCTGACTTCAGATGCATGAGATATTGGTTCAGATCTGCAGGGGGTACCTGCCGTGCCCTCACCCTGAATCCGAAGTCTAGCTTGTGTTCTCAGACTTCCGTCCTCACTCTCCTGGCCCCGAAGCCCTCATGTTTGGCAATTCCGGACCGACAATGAAGCACTCTGCCTGCCCTCTAGAAAAAATATATTGCCTAATGAGCTGACCAGGCAGCTTAAATGAAGATAAACCTACACGGCACTCGAATGTACCCAAATTATATAGTCTAACCTGGGCACTAATGCACTGTCTGACAAAACCTGAGCCCGGACCTGCTGACCAACACCCAGACAGCTGACCGCACCCTGAGCACATCAGACCCGCCCTGGCCTTAGGTCATCATCTCTTCCCTACCTCAGTTTTCAGGCTTCAGAACCTAGACTTTATCTCCAATCACTGCCCACGGGTGACTGTGATGCAGAAATCAGAACTCTTCCTGACCCATGGCAAGAAACCTTGTGGTTGGCATGTTGTCCAACGTTCAGTGTAGGAGAAAACAGCATTCACCCTGAGGCCCCGCCCATTCTTGAGTGCGACGAGAGCATAAACACGCATTGTGACCTCAGCGTGAGTCCTGTCCTCTAGTAAGTCCTCTCAGTGGCTGGACCATTAGATGTCATAATGGGCTTGACATGTCCCTAGTCCCCAATTTTTAACCAGATTTCTGGTTGTCCAGTCGCCCCACCCCAGGGCTCTACTCTGGAATCCCTCATTTGGTGGGACATCTGAGGTTGAAAAACAAAATGAAACAAATCGACAACAACAACAAAAAAACGGACTTCTTCCATCCCCAGAATGACCGCAAACTCTTTGGACGGGACCGAACCCCCAGAGAGTAAGACTCGTCCATTTCCCATGAAGTCACCCGGCAATTTCACGACCATGAGTGACACGATATCCAGAGACAAAAACTTGAGCAAGAGCCTCACACTCGCCCTTTTTTCATATCCCGAAGTGTTCTCCTCATGGTCTGTAGATCAGTCCTGCCATACCTATGACCCAAAACATAAGCCGAGTTTGTGTTTTCAGACAACTGTCCAAACAGCTCTGGCCTACACACCCTACAGGCTCAGGGCCCTGGAGCCAAACCTGAGGACTGTACTTGCCCTCTCCAAGGGAATTGTATGTGCCCATTCCAATGGCCACAACCCTACTAGTAGGATAACCTCCAAAGTCCCTGAGGCCATCCCAATAGTTGTGGCTTCCCAGGACAAACAGGGGGCAATCTGAGCCCATCTGAGCACCTACCTGCACTCAGACCCGATGACTGATGTCCCCAGAGGTAAAAAGGAACGAACAGGCCCCTAGGCACTAATCGGATCCATTGCTTTGGTTTCCAGGAAACTCTCCTCAGAGGCCTGGATTTCAATACCAGCATATGAATGTTTCTTGACTCACCCATCAGAACAAATCTCATCTACACTTGGGAAACCTACACGTTGGAGCTGTGTCAAAGCCTCTGTTTAGGAGAACCCTTCAGGGCCCCAGGGCCACCGCTTCATTCCAAGGTCTCCATAGACACAAAAACATATTAGGACACACCCACAGGAGAGTCCATTTCAACTCAGCCTCCTCGGTTGCCCGCCACATGCAGCAGATCTAACCTGTCTTGTTGCTTGGAGACAATTGGAATGCGAGGTGGGATACCCAGCCATCCATCCTTAGAACCCTGCTCGGAATCGTTGGACTGGAGCCAACCAACAGGTCTCAATTGTCCTGCAGAAGAATCTTTGCAGTTTGGAGCTTCTCACAACTCCCATCGTGGGAAAACCCCCATGTCCTCGTGATCCAACCCCCTTCAAGAAAGGGCCATCAGGGCAGAAAGTCCAACCTGAGCGATCGTCTGCTCCTTGCCCTGACTTCAGATGCACGAGCTCTCGATTGAGGTCTCTAATTGTGCCTGCCATATCCTCACCCAGAAACCTAGGCCTAGCTTGGGTTCTCAGACTCCGTCCTCAGACTACTGGCCCACAAGCCCTCCAGTTTGGCAATCCAGAACTACAATGCCGCACTCTGCCTGCCCTACAGAAGTAAAACATTGCCCTCAGGGCTACCCCGAAACCCCAAATGAGGTTCAACCTGCACGCCATTCGGCTGTACCCCAAACATATAGGCTGACCTGGGCACTATTTCCCCTTCTGACCCAGCCTGAGCCTGGACCTCCTGGTCCCACCCAGACAGCTGGCCGCACACTGAGCACATCGGACCCGCCATGGCCTTAGGTCGTCATCTCTTCCCAACTGCGGTTTACAGGCTCCAGAACCTAGACCTTATCTCCAACCACTGCCCAGGGTTGAAAATGATGCAGAAATCAGAACTCTTTCCCCATGGCAAGAAACCTTGTGCTTGGCATGTTGTCCAACGTTCAGTGTAGTTGAAACAAGCGTGGACCATGAGGCCCAGCCCATGCTTGCGGGCCACATTGGTCACAAACACACATTGTGACCCTCAGCCTGAGCCCAGTCCTCAGGTAAGGCCTCTCAGGGCCTATATGAAGAGACAGCATATTGGGCTTGCCATGCCCCTAGGCCCCATTTTAACCATAGTTCGGGGTGACCCTTCACTCTTCCCCAGGGCTCTGCTTTGGAATTCCTCTTTTGGTGGGACACCAGAGGTAACAAACCTGAAAAGAGTCCTCCCATCCCACAGATGGACGAAAAACAATTGGGATCGGGCCAAAACCACAGAGAGGAAGATTCTTCCATGGCCCATGAGACCTCCCCAACATTCCACGGCCATCGCTGAAACAAAATCCAGAGACAAAAGCCTGAGCAAGCGACTCAGACTCGCTCATTCTTCATATCCTGAAGAGTTCTTCTCATGGTTTGTAGATCGGGCGTGCCATACCTACGTCCCCAAACTTAAGCTGAGTTTGTGTTTTCAGTCTTCTGTCCTCAAAGTCCTGGGCCACACTCCCTCCAGGCTGGGGCCCCTGGAGCCACACATTAGGACTGCCCCCACCCAATCCATGGGAATTCTGCCCATTCCATTGTCAAAAATCGTACAAATTAGGAGAACCCTCCAAAGTCCCTGAGGCCATCCCAATAGTGTAGGTCGCCCGGGACAAAAAAGGGCGGTTGATACCAGCTGACCATCTTCCTCCACTCATCTACCTCCACTCATACCAAGAAGATTGAACCAGACAGGACCCGAGGCCATTATCGGATCCATTGCTTTGGTTTACAGGCATGTCTCCTCAAAAGCCTGGATTCCAATACCAGCAGAGGGGATTTCCGGAGGCACCCATCAGAACAAATCTCGTCTCCACGTGGAAACTTGTGCATGGGAGCTATGCCAAAGCTTAGGAGAATACTTCAGGGTCCCGGTGCCACCTCCCCATTCCAAGGCCCTCATGGACACAAACACTCATTAGGACCCATCCTCTGGAAAGTGCATTTCAAATCAGCCACCCCGGTTGCTCCCGCAGATCCATTAGATCTAAACTGTCTTGTTGCTAGGAGCAATTGGAAGGCGAGGCGGACTTCCCAGGCATTATCCTCGAACGGTGCTCTGGAGTCATTCCATATGGGATGTCCTGGAGCTGTCCAACAGGTCTCAATTGTCCCGCAGAAGGAATCATTGAAGGGGGCATCCCACATCTCCCAACGTGGAAAACCTCCAAGGCCTCGAGATTCCGCTCCCTTCATGAAGGGGCCGTCATGCACAGAAACTCCAACCTGAGCCAACGTCGGATCCTCGCCCTGACTTCAGATGCATGACATATTGGTTCATATCTGCAGGGGGTACCTGCCGTGCCCTCACCCTGAATCCGAAGTCTAGCTTGTGTTCTCAGACTTCCGTCCTCACTCTCCTTGCCCCGAAGCCCTCATGTTTGGCAATTCCGGACCGACAATGAAGCACTCTGCCTGCCCTCTAGAAAAAATATATTGCCTAATGAGCTGACCAGGCAGCTTAAATGAAGACAAACCTACACGGCACTGGAATGTACCCAAATTATATAGTCTAACCTGGGCACTAATGCACTGTCTGACACAACCTGAGCCCGGACCTGCTGACCAACACCCAGACAGCTGACCGCACCCTGAGCACATCAGAACCGCCCTGGCCTTAGGTCATCATCTCTTCCCTACCTCAGTTTTCAGGCTTCAGAACCTAGACTTTATCTCCAATCACTGCCCACGGGTGACTCTGATGCAGAAATCAGAACTCTTCCTGACCCATGGCAAGAAACCTTGTGTTTGGCATGTTGTCCAACGTTCAGTGTAGGAGAAAACAGCATTCACCCTGAAGCCCCGCCCATTCTTGAGTGCGACGAGAGCATAAACACGCATTGTGACCTCAGCGTGAGTCCTGTCCTCTAGTAAGTCCTCTCAGTGGCTGGACCATTAGATGTCATAATGGGCTTGACATGTCCCTAGTCCCCAATTTTTAACCAGATTTCTGGTTGTCCAGTCGCCCCACCCCAGGGCTCTACTCTGGAATCCCTCATTTGGTGGGACATCTGAGGTTGAAAAACAAAATGAAACAAATCGACAACAACAACGAAAAAACGGACTTCTTCCATCCCCAGAATGACCGCAAACTCTTTGGACGGGACCGAACCCCCAGAGAGTAAGACTCGTCCATTTCCCATGAAGTCACCCGGCAATTTCACGACCATGAGTGACACGATATCCAGAGACAAAAACTTGAGCAAGAGCCTCACACTCGCCTTTTTTCATATCCCGAAGTGTTCTCCTCATGGTCTGTAGATCAGTCCTGCCATACCTATGACCCAAAACATAAGCCGAGTTTGTGTTTTCAGACAACTGTCCAAACAGGTCTGGCCTACACACCCTACAGGCTCAGGGCCCTGGAGCCAAACCTGAGGACTGTACTTGCCCTCTCCAAGGGAATTGTATGTGCCCATTACAATGGCCACAAGCCTAATAATAGGATAACCTCAAAGTCCCTGAGGCCATCCCAATAGTTGTGGCTTCCCAGGACAAACAGGGGCAATCTGAGCCCATCTGAGCACCTACCTGCACTCAGACCCGTTGACTGATTTCCCCAGAGGTAAAAAGGAACGAACAGGCCCCTAGGCACTAATCGGATCCATTGCTTTGGTTTCCAGGCATCTCTCCTCAGAGGCCTGGATTTCAATACCAGCAAATGGCTGTTTCTTGACTCACCCATCAGAACAAATCTCATCTACACATGGGAAACATGCACGTTGGAGCTGTGTCAAAGCCTCTGTTTAGGAGAATCCTTCAGGGCCCCAGGGCCACCGCTTCATTCCAAGGTCTCCATAGACACAAAAACATATTAGGACACATCCACAGGAGAGTCCATTTCAACTCAGCCTCCTCGGGTGCCCCCCACATCCAGCAGATCTAACCTGTCTTGTTGCTTGGAGACAATTGGAATGCGAGGTGGGCTACCCAGCCATCCATCCTTAGAACCCTGCTCGGAATCGTTGGCCTGGAGGCAACCAACGATTCTCAATTGTCCTGCAGAAGAATTTTTGCAGTTTGGAGCTTCTCACAACTCCCATCGTGGGAAAACCCCCATGTCCTCGTGATCCAACCCCCTTAAAGAAAGGGGAATCAGGGCAGAAAGTACAACCTGAGCGATCGTCTGATCCTTGCCCTGACTTCAGATGCACGAGATCTCTATTGAGGTCTGTAGATTGTGCCTGCCATATCCTGACCCAGAAACCTAGGCCTAGCTTGGGTTCTCAGACTCCGTCCTCATACTACTGGACCACAAGCCCTCCAGTTTGGCAATCCAGAACTACAATGCCGCACTCTGCCTGCCCTACAGAAGTAAAACATTGCCCTCAGGGCTACCCCGAAACCCCAAATGAGGATCAACCTGCACGCCAATCGGCTGTACCCCAAACATATCGGCTGACCTGGGCACTATTTCCCCTTCTGACCCAGCCTGAGCCTGGACCTCCTGGTCCCACCCAGACAGCTGGCCGCACACTGAGCACATCGGACCCGCCATGGCCTTAGGTCGTCATCTCTTCCCAACTGCGGTTTGCAGGCTCCAGAAGCTAGACCTTATCTCCAACCACTGCCCAGGGTTGAAAATGATGCAGAAATCAGAACTCTTTCGCTATGGCAAGAAACCTTGTGCTTGGCATGTTGTCCAACGTTCAGTGTAGTTGAAAGAAGCGTGGCCCATGAGGCCCAGCCCATGCTTGCGTGCCACATTGGTCACAAACACACATTGTGACCCTCAGCCTGAGCCCAGTCCTCAGGTAAGGCCTCTCATGGCCTATATGAATTGACAGCATATTGGGCTTGCCATGCCCCTAGGCCCCAATTTTTAACCATAGTTCGGGGTGTCCCTTCACTCTTCCCCAGGGCTCTGCTTTGGAATTCCTCTTTTAGTGGGACACCAGAGGTAACAAACCTGAAAGGAGTCCTCCCATCCCACAGATTGACGAAAAACAATTGGGATCGGGCCAAATCCACAGAGAGGAAGATTCATCCATGGCCCATGAGAACTCCCCAAAATTCCACGGCCATCGCTGAAACAAAATCCCGAGACAAAAGCCTGAGCAAGCGACTCAGAGTCGCTCATTCTTCATATCCTGAAGAGTTCTTCTCATGGTTTTTTAGATCGGGCGTGCCATACCTACGTCCCCAAACTTAAGCTGAGTTTGTGTTTTCAGTCTTCTGTCGTCAAAGTCCTGGGCCACACTCCCTCCAGGCTGGGGCCCCTGGAGCCACACATTAGGACTGCCCCCACCCAATCCATGGGAATTCTGCCCATTCCATTGTCAAAAATCGTACAAATTAGGAGAACCCTCCAAAGTCCCTGAGGCCATCCCAATAGTGTAGGTCGCCCGGGACAAAAAAGGGCGGTTGATACCAGCTGAGCATCTTCCTCCACTCATCTACATCCACTCATACCAAGAAGATTGAACCAGAAAGGACCCGAGGCCATTATCGGATCCATTGCTTTGGTTTACAGGTATGTCTCCTCAAAAGCCTGGATTCCAATACCAGCAGAGGGGATTTCCTGAGGCACCCATCAGAACAAATCTCGTCTCCACAAGGAAACTTGTGCATGGGAGCTATGCCAAAGCTTAGGAGAATACTTCAGGGTCCCGGTGCCACCTCCCCATTCCAAGGACCTCATGGACACAAACACACATTAGGACCCATCCTCTGGAAAGTGCATTTCAACTCAGCCACCCCGGTTGCTCCCGCAGATCCATTAGATCTAAACTGTCTTGTTGCTAGGAGACAATTGGAAGGCGAGGCGGACTTCCCAGGCATCCATCCTCGAATGGTGCTCTGGAGTCATTCCATATGGGATGTCCTGGAGCTGTTTAACAGGTCTCAATTGTCCCACAGAAGGAATCCTTGAAGGGGGCATCCCACATCTCCCAACGTGGAAAACTCCAAGGCCTCGAGATTCCGCTCCCTTCATGAAGGGGCCGTCATGCACAGAAACTCCAAACTGAGCCAACGTCGGATCCTTGCCCTGAATTCAGATGCATGACATATTGGTTCAGATCTGCAGGGGGTACCTGCCGTGCCCTCACCCTGAATCTGAAGTCTAGCTTGTGTTCTCAGACTTCCGTCCTCACTCTCCTGGCCCCGAAGCCCTCATGTTTGGCAATTCCGGACCAACAATGAAGCACTCTGCCTGCCCTCTAGAAAAAAATATATTGCCTAATGAGCTGACCAGGCAGCTTAAATGAAGATAAACCTACACGGCACTCGAATGTACCCAAATTATATAGTCTAACCTGGGCACTAATGCACTGTCTGACACAACCTGAGCCCGGACCTGCTGACCAACACCCAGACAGCTGACCGCACCCTGAGCACATCAGACCCGACCTGGCCTTAGGTCATCATCTCTTCCCTACCTCAGTTTTCAGGCTTCAGAACCTAGAACTTATCTCCAATCACTGCCCACGGGTGACTGTGACTCTTCCTGACCCATGGCAAGAAACCTTGTGGTTGGCATGTTGTCCAACGTTCAGTGTAGGAGAAAACAGCATTCACCCTGAGGCCCCGCCCATTCTTGAGTGCGACGAGAGCATAAACACGCATTGTGACATCAGCGTGAGTCCTGTCCTCTAGTAAGTCCTCTCAGTGGCTGGACCATTAGATGTCATAATGGGCTTGACATGTCCCTAGTCCCCAATTTTTAACCAGATTTCTGGTTGTCCAGTCGCCCCACCCCAGGGCTCTACTCTGGAATCCCTCATTTGTTGGGACATCTGAGGTTGAAAAACAAAATGAAACAAATCGACAACAACAACAAAAAAACGGACTTCTTCCATCCCCAGAATGACCGCAAACTCTTTGGACGGGACCGAACCCCCAGAGAGTAAGACTCGTCCATTTCCCATGAAGTCACCCGGCAATTTCACGACCATGAGTGACACGATATCCAGAGACAAAAACTTGAGCAAGAGCCTCACACTCGCCCTTTTTTCATATCCCGAAGTGTTCTCCTCATGGTCTGTAGATCAGTCCTGCCATACCTATGACCCAAAACATAAGCCGAGTTTGTGTTTTCAGACAACTGTCCAAACAGCTCTGGCCTACACACCCTACAGGCTCAGGGCCCTGGAGCCAAACCTGAGGACTGTACTTGCCCTCTCCAAGGGAATTGTATGTGCCCATTCCAATGGCCACAACCCTACTAATAGGATAACCTCCAAAGTCCCTGAGGCCATCCCAAAAGTTGTGGCTTCCCAGGACAAACAGGGGGCAATCTAGCCCATCTGAGCACCTACCTGCACTCAGACCCGTAGACTGATTTCCCCAGAGGTAAAAAGGAACGAACAGGCCCCTAGGCACTAATCGGATCCATTGCTTTGGTTTCCAGGCATCTCTCCTCAGAGGCCTGGATTTCAATACCAGCATATGGCTGTTTCTTGACTCACCCATCAGAACAAATCTCATCTACACATGGGAAACATGCACGTTGGAGCTGTGTCAAAGCCTCTGTTTAGGAGAACCCTTCAGGGCCCCAGGGCCACCGCTTCATTCCAAGGTCTCCATAGACACAAAAACATATTAGGACACATCCACAGGAGAGTCCATTTCAACTCAGCCTCCTCGGTTGCCCCCCACATCCAGCAGATCTAACCTGTCTTGTTGCTTGGAGACAATTGGAATGCGAGGTGGGCTACCCAGCCATCCATCCTTAGAACCCTGCTCGGAATCCTTGGCCTGGAGCCAACCAACAGATCTCAATTGTCCTGCAGAAGAATCTTTGCAGTTTGGAGCTTCTCACAACTCCCATCGTGGGAAAACCCCCATGTCCTCGTGATCCAACCCCCTTCAAGAAAAGGCCATCAGGGCAGAAAGTCCAACCTGAGAGATCGTCTGATCCTTGCCCTGACTTCAGATGCACGAGATCTCTATTGAGGTCTGTAGATTGTGCCTGCCATATCCTCACCCAGAAACCTAGGCCTAGCTTGGGTTCTCAGACTTCCGTCCTGAGACTACTGGCCCACAAGCCCTCCAGTTTGGCAATCCAGAACTACAATGCCGCACTCTGCCTGCCCTACAGAAGTAAAACATTGCCCTCAGGGCTACCATGAAACCCCAAATGAGGATCAACCTGACGGCCAATCGGCTGTACCCCAAACATATAGGCTGACCTGGGCACTATTTCCCCTTCTGACCCAGCCTGAGCCTGGACCTCCTGGTCCCACCAGACAGCTGGCCGCACACTGAGCACATCGGACCCGCCATGGCCTTAGGTCGTCATCTCTTCCCAACTGCGGTTTTCAGGCTCCAGGACCTAGACCTTATCTCCAACCACTGCCCAGGGTTGAAAACGATGCAGAAATCAGAACTCTTTCCCCATGGCAAGAAACCTTGTGCTTGGCATGTTGTCCAACGTTCAGTGTAGTTGAAACAAGCGTGGCCCATGAGGCCCAGCCCATGCTTGCGGGCCACATTGGTCACAAACACACATTGTGACCCTCAGCCTGAGCCCAGTCCTCAGGTAAGGCCTCTCAGGGCCTATATGAAGAGACAGCGTATTGGGCTTGCCATGCCCCTAGGCCCCAATTTTTAACCATAGTTCGGGGTGTCCCTTCACTCTTCCCCAGGGCTCTGCTTTGGAATTCCTCTTTTGGTGGGTCACCTGAGGTAACAAACCTGAAAGGAGTCCTCCCATCCCACAGATTGACGAAAAACAATTGGGATCGGGCAAAATCCACAGAGAGGATGATTCGTCCATGGCCCATGAGACATCCCCAACATTCCACGGCCATCGCTGAAACAAAATCCAGAGACAAAAGCCTGAGCAAGAGCCTCAGACTCGCTCATTCTTCATATCCTGAAGAGTTCTTCTCATGGTTTGTAGATCGGGCGTGCCATACCTACGTCCCCAAACTTAAGCTCAGTTTGTGTTTTCAGTCTTCTGTCCTCAAAGTCCTGGCCACACTCCCTCCAGGCTGGGGCCCCTGGAGTCACACATTAGGACTGCCCCCACCCAACCATGGGAATTCTGCCCATTCCATTGTCATAAATCGTACAAATTAGGAGAACCCTCCAAAGTCCCTGAGGCCATCCCAATAGTGTAGGTTGCCCGGGACAAAAAAGGGCGGTTGATACCAGCTGAGCATCTTCCTCCACTCATCTACCTCCACTCATACCAAGAAGATTGAACCAGACAGGACCCGAGGCCATTATCGGATCCATTGCTTTGGTTTACAGGCATGTCTCGTCAAAAGCCTGGATTCCAATACCAGCAGAGGGGATTTCCTGAGGCACCCATCAGAACAAATCTCGTCTCCACAAGGAAACTTGTGCATGGGAGCTATGCCAAAGCTTAGGAGAATACTTCAGGGTCCCGGTGCCACCTCCCCATTCCAAGGCCCTCATGGACACAAACACACATTCGGACCCATCCTCTGGAAAGTGCATTTCAACTCAGCCACCCCGGTTGCTCCCGCAGATCCATTAGATCTAAACTGTCTTGTTGCTAGGAGACAATTGGAAGGCGAGGCGGACTTCCCAGGCATCCATCCTCGAACGGTGCTCTGGAGTCATTCCATATGGGATGTCCTGGAGCTGTCCAACAGGTCTCAATTGTCCCGCAGAAGGAATCCTTGAAGGGGGCATCCCACATCTCCCAACGTGGAAAACCTCCATGGCCTCGAGATTCCGCTCCCTTCATGAAGGGGCCGTCATGCACAGAAACTCCAACCTGAGCCAACATATGATCCTCGCCCTGACTTCAGATGCATGAGATATTGGTTCAGATCTGCAGGGGTTACCTGCCGTGCCCTCACCCTGAATCCGAAGTCTAGCTTGTGTTCTCAGACTTCCGTCCTCACTCTCCTGGCCCCGAAGCCCTCATGTTTGGCAATTCCGGACCGACAATGAAGCACTCTGCCTGCCCTCTAGAAAAAATATATTGCCTAATGAGCTGACCAGGCAGCTTAAATGAAGATAAACCTACACGGCACTCGAATGTACCCAAATTATATAGTCTAACCT
>NW_028133527.1:0-20000 GCF_964662115.1 Mustela nivalis
ATCCTCGCCCTGACTTCAGATGCACGAGATCTCGATTCATGTTTGTAGATTGTGCCTGCCATGGCCTCACCCAGAAACCTAAGCCTAGCTTGTTTTCTCAGACCTTTGTCGTCAGACTACTGGCCCAAAGCCCTCCAGTTTGGCAATCCAGAACTACAATGCAGCACTCTGCCGGCCCTCCAGAAGAAAAACATTGTCCTCTGGGGCTACCCTGTAACCCCCAATGAGGATCAACCTGCACCGAACTTGGCTGTACCCCAAAAACATAGGCTGAACAGGGCACTAATGCCCTTTCTGACACAGCCTGAGCCTGGACCCCCTAGCCCCTCCCATACAGCTGGCCGCACACTGAGCACATCGAGCCGCCATGGTCTTAGGTCGTCATCTCTTCCCTACCTCGGTTTTCAGGTTTCAGAACCTAGACCTTATCTCCAATCACTGCCCAGGGTTGAAGGTGATGCAGAAATCAGAACTCCTTCCCCATGGCAAGAAACCTTGTGGTTGGCATGTTGTCCAACGTTCAGTGTAGTTGAAAACAGTGTGGCCCATGAGGCCCCGCCCATGCTCGCGGGCCACATTGGTCACAAACACACATTGTGACCCTCAGGCTGAGCCGAGTCCTCAAGTAAGGCCACTCAGTGGCTGAATGAAGAGATAGCATATTGGGCTTGCCATGCCCCTAGGCCCCAAATTTTAACCATAGTTCGTGTTGTCCCTTGAGTCTTCTCCAGGGCTTGGGTTTGGAATTCCTCTTTTGGTGGGACCCCTGAGGTAACAAAACTGAAATGAGTCCTCCGATCCCACAGATTGACGAAAAGCAATTGGGAATCGGGCCAAATCCTCAGAGAAGAAGATACGTCCATGGCCCATGAGGCTTCCCCGACATTCCACGGCCATCGCTGATACAAATTCCAGAGACAAAAGCCTGAGCAAGCGCCTCAGACTCGAACTTTCTTCATATCCTGAAGAGTTCTTCTCATGGTTTGTAGATCGGGCCTGCCATACCTACGTCCCCAAACATAAGCTGAGTTTGTGTTTTCAGACTTCTGTCCTCAAAGTCTTGGGCCACACACCCTCCAGGCTGGGCTCCTGGAGCCACACATTAGGACTGTGCCTACCAATCCATAGGAATTCTGCCCATTCCATGGTCAAAAATCGTACAAATTAGGAGAAACCTCAAAAGTCCCTGAGGCCATCCCAATAGTGTAGGTCGCCCGGAACAAACAAGGGCTGTCTGAAACCAGTTGATAATTGACCTCCACTCATACCATAGATGGATGTCCCCAGAGAAGAAGATTGAAACAGACAAGACACTCGGCCTTAATAGGATCCATTGCTTTAGGTTACAGGCATGTGTCCTCAAAAGCCTGATTCCAATACGAGCATAGGTGTTTTCCTGAGGCACCCATCAGAACTCATCTCGTCTCCACAAGGAAACCTGTGCATGGGAGCCATGTCCAAAGCTTAGGAGAGTACTTCAGGGTCCCGGTGCCACCGCCTGATTCCAAGGCCCTTATGGACACAATAACACATTAGGACCCATCCTCAGGTAAGTCCCTTTCAACTCAGCCACCCCGGTTGCTCCGGCAAAGCCATCAGATCTAAACTGTCTTGTTGCTAGGAGACAATTGGAATGCGAGGCGGGCTTCCCAGGCATCCATCCGCGAACGGTGCTCTGGAGTCATTCCATATGGGATGTCCTAGAGCTGTCCAACAGGTCTCAATTGTCCCGCAGAAGGAATCCTTGAAGGGGGCATCCCACAACTCCCAAAATGGGAAAACCTCAATGGCCTCGAGATTCCGCTTCCTTCATGAAGCGGCCGTCATGCTCAGAAACTCCAACCTGAGCCAACGTCTGATCCTCGCCCTGACTTCAGATGCATGAGATATTGGTTCAGATCTGCAGGGGGTACCTGTCGTGCCCTCGCCCTGAAACCCAAGTCTAGCTTGTCTTCTCACACTTTCGTCCTCAAACTCCTGGCCCCGAAGTCCTAAAATTTGGCAATTCCGGACCCACAATGCAGCACTCTGCCGGCCCTCTAGAAAAAAAAAATTATTGCCTCATGAGGTGCCCAGGCACCTTAAATGAGGATAAACCTACACAGCACTCGACCTTACCCAAATTATATAGTCTAACTTGGGCACTAATGCACTGTCAAACACAACCTGAGCCCGGACCTCCTGACCAACACCCAGAAAGCTGACCGCACACTGAGCACATAAAACCAGCCATGGCCTTAGGTCATCATCTCTTCCCTACCTCACTTTTCAGGCTTCAGAACCGAGACCTTATCTCCAATCACTGCCCAGGGGTGAGTCTGATGCAGAAATCAGAACTCTTCCTTACCCATGGCAAGAACCCTTTTGGTTGGCACGTTGTCCAACGTTCAGTGTAGGAGAAACCAGCATTCACCATGAGGCCCCGCCCATTCTTGAGTGGGACGAGGGCATACACACGCATTGTGACCCTCAGCTTGAGTCCTGTCCTCTAGTAATTCCTCTCAGAGGCTGGACCATTAGATGTCATAATGGGCTTGACATGTCCCTAGACCCCAATTTTTAACCAGATTTCTGACTGTCCAGTCGCCCCTCCCCAGGTCTCTACTCTGGAATCCCTCATTTGTTGGGACACCTGAGGTTAAAAAAGAAAACAACAACAACAACAACAAAAAAAAAACGGACTTCTTCCAGCCCACAGAATGACCCCAATCTCTTTGGACGGGGCCAAACCACCAGAGAGTAAGACTCGTCCATTTCCCATAAAGTCACCCAGAAATTCCACGACCATGAGTGACACGATATACAGAGACAAAAACTTGAGCAGGAGCCTCACACTCGCCCTTCTTCCAAATCCCGTAGAGTTCTCCTCATGGTCTGTAGATCAGTCCTGCCATACCTATGACCCGAAACATAAGCCGAGTTTGTGTTTTCAGACAACTGTCCAAACAGCCCAGGCCTACACAACCTACAGGCTCAGGCCCCTGGAGCCAAACGTGAGGACTGTACTTGCCCTCTCCAAGGGAATTGTGTGTGCCCATTCCAATGGCCACAACCCTTCTAATAGGATAAACCTCCAAAGTCCCTGATCTATCTCAAAAGTGGTGACTTCCCAGGAAAAACAGGGGCAATCTGAGCCCAAATGAGCACCTACCTGCACTCAGACCCATAGACAGATGTCCCCAGAGGTAAAAAGGAAAGAACAGGACCCTAGGCACTAATCAGATCTATTGCTTTGGTTTCCAGGCATCTCTCCTCAGAGGCCTGGATTTCAAAAGCAGCATATAGCTGTTTCTTGATTCACCCATCAGAAAACATCTCATCTACACATGGGAAACTTGCACGTTGGAGCTGTGTCAAAGCCTCTGTTTACGAGAACCCTTTAGGGCACCAGTGCCACCGCTTCATTCCAAGGTCTCCATAGACACAAAAGCACATGAGGACCCATCCTTAGGGGTGTCCATTTCAACTCAGCATCCTCGGTTGCTCCCCACAGATCCAGGAGATCTAACCTGTCTTGTTGCTAGGAGACAATTGGAATGCGAGGTGGGCTACGCAGCCATCCATCCTTAGAACCCTGCTCAGAATCATTGGCCTGGAGCCAAGCAACGGTCTCAATTGACCTGCAGAAGACTCTCTGATGTTTGGAGCTTCTCATAACTCTCATCTTGGGAAAACACCCATGGTCTCGTATTGCCCCCCCCCATTCATGAAGGGGCCATCAGGGACAGAAACTCCAACCTGAGCGATGGTCTGATCCTCGTCCTGACTTCAGATGCACGAGATCTCGATTCACGTCTGTAGATTGTGCCTGCCATGGCCTCACCCAGAAACCTAAGCCTAGCTTGTGTTCTCAGACTTTTGTCGTCAGACTACTGGCTCACAAGCCCTCAAGTTTGGCAATCCAGAACTACAATGCAGCACTCTGCCGGCCCTCCAGAAGAAAAACATTGTCCTCTGGGGCTACCCAGTAACACCAAATGAGGATCAACCTGCACCGACCTTGGCTGTACCCCAAATACATAGGCTGACCAGGGCACTAATGCCCTTTCTGACACAGCCTGAGCCTGGACTCCCTGGCCCGTCTCAGACAGTTGGCCGCACACTGAGCACATCGCGCCTCCGTGGCCTTAGATCGTCATCTCTTCCCAACCTCGGTTTCCAGGTTTCAGAACCTAGACCTTATCTCCAAGAACTGCCCAGGGTTGAAGGTGATGCAGAAATCAGAACTCCTTCCCCATGGCAAGAAACCTTGTGGTTGGCATGTTGTCCAACGTTCAGTGTGGTTGAAACCAGTGTGGCCCATGAGGCCCCGCCCATGCTCGCGGGCCACATTGGTCACAAACACACATTGTGACCCTCAGGCTGAGCCCAGTCCTCAAGTAAGGCCACTCAGTGGCTGGATGAAGAGATAGCATATTGGGCTTGCCATGCCCCTAGGCCCCCACTTTTAACCATAGTTCGGGATGTCCCTTCAGTCTTCCCCACGGCTTGGATTTGGAATTCCTCTTTTGGTGGGACACCATAGGTAACAAACCTGAATGGAGACCATCCATCCCACAGAATGACGAAAAGCAATTGGGAATCGGCACAAATCCTCAGAGAGGAAGATTCGTGCATGGCCCATGAGGCCTCCCCGAAATTCCACGGCCATCGCTGATACAAATTCCAGAGACAAAAGCCTGAGCAAGCGCCTCAGACTCGCACTTTCTTCAAATCCTGAAGAGTTCTTCTCATGGTTTGTCGATCGGGCCTGCCTGCCATAACTACATCCCCAAACCTAAGCTGAGTTTGTTTTTTAAGACTTCTGTCCTCAAAGTCTTGGGCCACACAGCCTCCAGGCTGGGCGCCTGGAGCCACACATTAGGACTGTGCCTACCAATCCATGGGAATTCGGCCCATTCCATGATCCATAATCGTACAAATTAGGAGAAACCTCCAAAGTCCCTGAGGCCATCCCAATAGTGTAGGTCGCCTGGAACAAACAAGGGCTGTCTGACAGCAGCTGATAATCGACCTCCACTCATACCATAGATGGATGTCCCCAGAGAAGAAGATTGAACCAGACAGGACCCTAGGCCATAATAGGATCCATTGCTATGGGTTACAGGCATGTGTCCTCAAAAGCCTGATTCCAATACGAGCATAGGGGTTTTCCTGAGGCACCCATCAGAACTCAATTCGTCTCCACAAGGAAACATGTGCATGGGAGCCATGTCCATAGCTTAGGAGAGTACTTCAGGGTCCCGGTGCCACCGCCCCATTCCAAGGCCCTCATGGACACAAAAACACATTAGGACCCATCCTCAGGAAAGTCCATTTCAACTCAGCCACCCCGGTGCTCCGGCAGAGCCATCAGATCTAAACTGTCTTGTTGCTAGGAGACAATTGGAATGCGAGTCGGGCTTCCGAGGCATCCATCCGCGAACGGTGCTCTGGAGTCATTCCATATGGGATGTCCTGGAGCTGTCCAACAGGTCTCAATTGTCCCGCAGAAGGAATCCTTGAAGGGGGCATCCCACAACTCCCAACGTGGGAAAACCTCCATGGCCCTGAGATACCGCTCCCTTCATAAAGCGGCCGTCATGCACAGGAACTCCAACCTGAGCCAACATCTGATCCTCGCCCTGACTTTAGAAGCATGAGATATTGGTTCAGATCTGCAGGGGGTACCTGTCGTGCCCTCGGCCTGAAACCCAAGTCTAGCTTGTCTTCTCACAATTCCGTCCTCAAACTCCTGGCCCCGAAGTCCTAAAATTTGCCAATTCCGGACCCACAATGCAGCACTCTGCCTGCCCTCTAGAAAAAAAATTATTGCCTCATGAGCTGCCCAGGCACCTTAAATGAGGATAAACCTACACAGCACTCGACCTTACCCATATTATGTAGTCTAACCTGGGCACTAATGCACTGTCGAACACAACCTGAGCCCGGACGTCCTGACCAACACCCAGAAAGCTGACCGCACACTGAGCACATAAAACCCGCCATGGCCTTAGGTCATCATCTCTTCCCTACCTCAGTTTTCAGGCTTCAGAACCGAGACCTTATCTCCAATCACTGCCCAGGGGTGAGTCTGATGCAGAAATCAGAACTCCTCCTTACCCATGG
The DNA here is from genome assembly GCF_964662115.1 of Mustela nivalis. Classification (NCBI taxonomy): domain Eukaryota; kingdom Metazoa; phylum Chordata; class Mammalia; order Carnivora; family Mustelidae; genus Mustela; species Mustela nivalis. The sequence goes on from NW_028133527.1 coordinate 6,109, forward strand.
CAAGAACCCTTGTGGTTGGCACGTTGTCCAACATTCAGTGTAGGAGAAACCAGCATTCACACTGAGGCCCCGCCCATTCTTGAGTGCGATGAGGGCATACACACGCATTGTGACCCTCAGCATGAGTCCTGTCCTATAGTAAGTCCTCTCAGTGCTGGACCTTTAGATGTCATAATGGGCTTGACATGTCACTAGGTCCCAATTTTTAACCAGATTTCTGACTGTCAAGTCGCCCCTCTCCAGGTCTCTACTCTGGAATCCCTCATTTAGTGGGACACCTGAGGTTAAAAAAGAAAACAACAACAACAACAACAACAAAAAAAAAACGGACTTCTTCCAGCCCACAGAATGACCCCAAACTCTTTGGACGGGGCCAAACCACCAGAGAGTAAGACTCGTCCATTTCCCATGAAGTCACCCAGAAATTCCACGACCATGAGTGACACGATATCCAGAGACAAAAACTTGAGCAGGAGCCTCACACTCGCCCTTCTTTCAAATCCAGAAGAGTTCTCCTCATGGTCTGTAGATCAGTCCTGCCATACCTATGACCTAAAACATAAGCCGAGTTTGTGTTTTCAGACAACTGTCCAAACAGCCCTGGCCTACAAAACCTACAGGCTCAGGCCCCTGGAGCCAAACCTGAGGACTGTACTTGCCCTCTCCAAGGGAATTGTGTGTGCCCATTCCAATGGCCACAACCCTTCTAATAGGATAAACCTCCAAAGTCCCTGATCCATCTCAATAGTGGTGGCTTTCCAGGAAAAACAGTGGCAATCTGAGCCCAAATGAGCACCTATCTGCACTCAGACCCATAGACAGATGTCCCCAGAGTTAAAAAGGAAAGAACAGGCCCCTAGGCACTAATCAGATCCATTGCTTTGGTTTCCAGGCATCTCTCCTCAGAGGCCTGGATTTCAAAAGCAGCATATAGCTGTTTCTTGACTCACCCATCAGAAAACATCTCATCTACACATGGGAAACTTGCACGTTGGAGCTGTGTCAAAGCCTCTGTTTAGGAGAACCATTTAGGGCACCAGTGCCACCGCTTCATTCCAAGGTCTCCATAGACACAAAAGTACATTAGGACCCATCCATAGGGGTGTCCATTTAAACTCAGCGTCCTCGGTAGCTCCCCACAGATCCAGGAGATCTAAACTGTCTTGTTGGTAGGAGACAATTGGAATGCGAGGTGGGCTACGCAGCCATCCATCCTTAGAACCCTGCTCAGAATCATTGGCCTGGAGCCAAGAAACGGTCTCAATTGCCCTGCAGAAGACTCTCTGCTGTTCGGAGCTTCTCATAACTCCCATCGTGGGAAAACACCCATGGCTTCGTGATGCCCCCACCCATTCATGAAGGGGCCATCAGGGACAGAAACTCCAACCTGAGCGATCGTCTGATCCTCGCCCTGACTTCAGATGCACGAGATCTCGATTCAGGTCTGTAGATTGTGCCTGCCATTGCCTCACCCAGAAACCTAAGCCTAGCTTCTGTTCTCAGACTTTTGTCGTCAGACTACTGGCCCACAAGCCCTCCAGTTTGGCAATCCAGTACTACAATGCAGCACTTGCCGGCCCTCCAAGAGAAAAACATTGTCCTCTGGGGCTACCCAGTAACCCCAAATGAGGATCAAACTGCACCGACCTTGGCTGTACCCCAAATACATAGGCTGACCAGGGCACTAATGCCCTTTCTGACACAGCCTGAGCCTGGACTCCCTGGTCCGTCTCAGACAGCTGGCCGCACACTGAGCACATCTAGACGCCATGGCCTTAGGTCGTCATCTCTTCCCAACCTCGGTTTCCAGGTTTCAGAACCTAGACCTAATCTCCAATCACTGCCCAAGGTTGAAGGTGATGCAGAAATCAGAACTCCTTCCCCATGGCAAGAAACCTTGTGGTTGGCATGTTGTCCAACGTTCAGTGTCGTTGAAACCAGTGTGGCCCATGAGGCCCCGCCCATGCTCGCGGGCCACATTGGTCACAAACACACATTGTGACCCTCAGGCTGAGCCCAGTCCTCAAATAAGGCCACTCAGTGGCTGGATGAAGAGATAGCATATTGGGCTTGCCATGCCCCTAGGCCCTAATTTTTAACCATATTTCGGGTTGTCCCTTCAGTCTTCCCCACGGCTTTGCTTTGGAATTGCTCTTTTGGTGGGACACCTGAGGTAACAAACCTGAAATGAGTCCTCCCATCCCACAGATTGACGAAAAGCAATTGGGAATCGGGCCAAATCCTCAGAGAGGAAGATTCGTCCATGGCCCATGAGGCCTCCCCGACATTCCACGGCCATCACTGATACAAAATCCAGAGACAAAAGCCTGAGCAAGAGACTCAGACTCGCACTTTCTCCATATCCTGAAGAGTTCTTCTCATGGTTTGTAGATCGGGCCTGCCATACCTACGTCCCCAAACCTAAGCTGAGTTTGTTTTCAGACAACTGTCTAAACAGCCCTGGCCTACACAACCTACAGGCTCAGGCCCCTGGAGCCAAACCTGAGGAGTATACTTGCCTTCTCCAAGGGAATTGTTTGTGCCCATTCCAATGGCCACAATCCTTCTAATAGGATAAACCTCCAAAGTCCCTGATCCATCTCAAAAGTGGTGGTTTCCCAGGAAAAACAGGGGCAATCTGAGCCCAAATGAGCACCTACCTGCACTCAGACCCATAGACTGATGTCCTCAGAGGTAAAAAGCAAAAAACAGGCCCCTAGGCACTGATCAGATCCATTGCTTTGATTTCCAGGCATCTCTCCTCAGAGGCCTGGATTTCAAAAGCAGCATATAGCTGTTTCTTGATTCACCCATCAGAAAACATCTTATCTACACATGGGAAACTTGCACGTTGGAGCTGTGTCAAAGCCTCTGTTTAGGAGAACCCTTTAGGGCCCCAGTGCCACCGCTTCATTCCAAGGTCTCCATAGACACAAAGCACATTAGGACCCATCCCCAGGGGTGTCCATTTCAACTCAGCATCCTCGGTAGCTGCCCACAGATCCAGGAGATCTAAACTGTCTTGTTGCTAGGAGACAATTGGAATGCGAGGTGGGCTACGCAGCCATCCATCCTTAGAACCCTGCTCAGAATCATTGGCCTGGAGCCAAGAAACGGTCTCAATTGACCTGCAGAAGACTCTCTGCAGTTTGGAGCTTCTCACAACTCCCATAGTGGGAAAAACCCCATGGCCTCGTGATGCCCCCCCATTCATGAAGGGGCCATCAGGGACAGAAACTCCAACCTGAGCGATCGTCTGATCCTCGCCCTGACTTCAGATGCACGAGATCTCGATTCAGGTCTGTAGATTGTGCCTGCCATGGCCTCACCCAGAAACCTAAGCTTAGCTTGTGTTCTTAGACTTTTGTCGTCAGACTACTGGCCCACAAGACCTCCATTTGGCAATCCAGAACTACAATGGAGCACTCTGCCTGCCCTTCAGAAGAAAAACATTGTTCTCTGGGGCTACCCAGTAACCCCAAATGAGGATCAACCTGCACCGACCTTGGCTGTACCCCAAATACATAGGCTGACCAGGGCACTAATGCCCTTTCTGACACAGCCTGAGCCTGGACCCCCTAACCCCTCCCAGACAGCTGGCCGCACACTGAGCACATCGAGCCGCCATGGCCTGAGGTCGTCATCTCATCCCAACATCGGTTTTCAAGTTTCAGATCCTAGACCTTATCTCCAATCACTGTCCATGATGAAGGTGATGCAGAAATCAGAACTCCTTCCCCATGGCAAGAAACCTTGTGGTTGGCATGTTGTCCAACCTTCAGTGTCGTTGAAACCAGTGTGGCCCATGAGGCCCCGCCCATGCTCGCGGGCCACATTGGTTACAAACACACATTGTGACCCTCAGGCTGAGCCCAGTCCTCAAGTAAGGCCACTCAGTGGCTGGATGAAGAGATAGCATATTGGGCTTGCCATGCCCCTAGGCCCCAATTTTTAACCATAGTTCGGGTTGTCCCTTCAGTCTTCCCCACGGCTTTGCTTTGGAATTGCTCTTTTGGTGGGACACCTGAGGTAACAAACCTGAAATGAGTCCTCCCATCCCACAGATTGACGAAAAGCAATTGGGAATTGGGCCAAATCCTCAGAGAGTAAGATTCGTCCATGGCCCATAAGGCCTCCCCGACATTCCACGGCCATCGCTGATACAAAATCCAGAGACAAAAGCCTGAGCAAGAGCCTCAGACTCGCACTTTCTTCATATCCTGAAGAGTTCTCATGGTTTGTCGATCGGGCCTGCCATACCTACGTCCCCAAACCTAAGCTGAGTTTGTGTTTTCAGACTTCTGTCCTCAAAGTCCTGGGCCACACACCCTCCAGGCTGGGCGCCTGGAGCCAAACATTAGGACTGTGCCTACCAATCCATGGGAATTCTGCCCATTCCATGGTCCAAAATCGTACAAATTAGGAGAAACCTCCAAATACCCTGAGGCCATCCCAATTGTGTAGGATGCCCGGAACAAACAAGGGCTGTCTGACACCAGCTGATAATCGACCTCCACTCATACCATAGATGGATGTCCCCAGAGAAGAAGATTGAACCAGACAGGACCCTAGGCCATAATAGGATCCATTGCTTTGGGTTACAGGCATGTGTCCTCAAAAGCCTGATTCCAATACGAGCATAGGGGTTTTCCTGAGGCACCCATCAGAACTCATCTCGTCTCCACAAGTAAACCTGTGCATGGGAGCCATGTCCAAAGCTTAGGAAAGTACTTCAGGTTGCCGGTGCCACCGCCCCATTCCAAGGCCCTCATGGACACAAAAACACATTAGGACCCATCCTCAGAAAGTCCATTTCAACTCAGCCACCCGGGTTGCTCCGGCAGAGCCATCAGATCAAAACTGTCTTGTTGCTAGGAGACAATTGGAATGCGAGTCGGGCTTTCCAGGCATCCATCCGCGAATGGTGCTCTAGAGTATTTCCATATGGGATGTCCTGGAGCTGTCCAACAGGTCTCAATTGTCCCGCAGAAGGAATCCTTGAAGGGGCATCCCACAACTCCCAACGTGGGAAAACCTCAATGGCCTCGAGATTCCGCTCCCTTCATGAAGCGGCCGTCATGAACAGGAACTCCAACCTGAGACAACGTCTGATCCTCGCCCTGACTTCAGAAGCATGAGATATTGGTTCAGATCTGCAGGGGGTAGCTGTCGTGCCCTCGCCCTGAAACCCAAGTCTAGCTTGTCTTCTCACACTTCCGTCCTCAAACTCCTGGCCCCGAAGTCCTAAAATTTGGCAATTCCGGACCCACAATGCAGCACTCTGCCGGCCCTCTAGAAAAAAAAAAAATTATTGCCTCATGAGCTGCCCAGGCACCTTAAATGAGGATAAACCTACACAGCACTCGACCTTACCCATATTATATAGTCTAACCTGGGCACTAATGCACTGTCGAACACAACCTGAGCCCGGACCTCCTGACCAACACCCAGAAAGCTGACCGCACACTGAGCACATAAAACCCGCCATGACCTTAGGTCATCATCTCTTCCCTACCTCAGTTTTCAGGCTTCAGAACCGAGACCTTATCTCCAATCACTGCCCAGGGGTGAGTCTGATGCAGAAATCAGAACTCCTCCTTACCCATGGCAAGAACCCTTGTGGTTGGCACGTTGTCCAACGTTCAGTGTAGGAGAAACCAGCATTCACCCTGAGGCCCCGCCCATTCTTGAGTGCGAGGAGGGCATACACACGCATTGTGACCCTCAGCATGAGTCCTGTCCTCTAGTAAGTCCTCTCAGTGGCTGGACCTTTAGATGTCATAATGGGCTTGACATGTCACTAGGTCCCAATTTTTAACCAGATTTCTGACTGTCAAGTCGCCCCTCCCCAGGTCTCTACTCTGGAATCCCTCATTTAGTGGGACACCTGAGGTTAAAAAAGAAAACAACAACAACAACAACAACAAAAAAAAAAACGTACTTCTTCCAGCCCATAGAATGACCCCAAACTCTTTGGACGGGGCCAAACCACCAGAGAGTAAGACTCGTCCATTTCCCATGAAGTCACCCAGAAATTCCACGACCATGAGTGACACGATATCCCGAGACAAAAACTTGAGCAGGAGCCTCACACTCGCCCTTCTTTCAAATCCAGAAGAGTTCTCCTCATGGTCTGTAGATCAGTCCTGCCATACCTATGACCCAAAACATAAGCCGAGTTTGTGTTTTCAGACAACTGTCCAAACAGCCCTGGCCTACAAAACCTACAGGCTCAGGCCCCTGGAGCCAAACCTGAGGACTGTACTTGCCCTCTCCAAGGGAATTGTGTGTGCCCATTCCAATGGCCACAATCCTTCTAATAGGATAAACCTCCAAAGTCCCTGATATATCTCAATAGTGGTAGCTTCCCAAGAAAAACAGGGGCAATCTGAGCCCAAATGAGCCCCTACCTGCACTCAGACCCATAGAGAGATGTCCTCAGAGGTAAAAAGGAAAGAACAGGCCCCTAGGCACTAATCAGATCCATAGCTTTGGTTTCCAGGCATCTCTCCTCAGAGGCCTGGATTTCAAAAGCAGCATATAGCTGTTTCTTGATTCACCCATCAGAAAACATGTCATCTACACATGGGAAACTTGCACGTTGGAGCTGTGTCTAAGCCTCTGTTTAGGAGAACCCTTTAGGGCCCCAGTGCCACCGCTTCATTCCAAGGTCTCCATAGACACAAAAGCACATTCGGACCCATCCCCAGGGGTGTGCATTTCAACTCAGCATCCTCGGTAGCTCCCCACAGATCCAGGAGATCTAAACTGTCTTGTTGCTAGGAGACAATTGGAATGCGAGGTGGGCTACCCAGCCATCCATCCTTAGAACCCTGCTCAGAATCATTGGCCTGGAGCCAAACAACAGGTCTCAATTGTCCTGCCGAAGACTCTCTGCAGTTTGGAGCTTCTCACAACTCCCATCATGGGAAAACCCCCATGGCCTCGTGAGGCCCTCCCATTCATGAAGGGGCCATCAGGGACAGAAACTCCAACCTGAGCGATCGTCTGATCCTCGCCCTGACTTCAGATGCACGAGATCTCGATTCAGGTCTGTAGATTGTGCCTGCCATGGCCTCACCCAGAAACCTAAGCCTAGCTTGTGTTCTCAGAATTTTGTCGTCAGACTACTGGCCCACAAGGCCTCCAGTTTGGCAATCCAGAACTACAATGCAGCACTCTGCCTGCCCTCCAGATAAAAAGCATTGTCCTCTGGGGCTACGCAGTAACCCCAAATGAGAATCAACCTGAACCGACCTTGGCTGTACCCCAAATACATAGGCTGACCAGGGCACTAATGCCCTTTCTGACACAGCCTGAGCCTGGACCCCCTGGCCCCTCCCAGACAGCTGGCCGCACACTGAGCACATCGAGCCGCCATGGCCTGAGGTCGTCATCTCTTCCCAACCTCGGTTTTCAGGATTCAGATCCTAGACCTTATCTCCAATCACTGTCCATGATGAAGGTGATGCAGAAATCAGAACTCCTTCCCCATGGCAAGAAACCTTGTGGTTGGCATGTTGTCCAACGTTCAGTGTCGTTGAAACCAGTATGGCCCATGAGGCCCCGCCCATGCTCGCGGGCCACATTGGTTACAAACACACATTGTGACCCTCAGGCTGAGCCCAGTCCTCAAGTAAGGCCACTCAGTGGCTGGATGAAGAGATAGCATATTGGGCTTGCCATGCCCCTAGGCCCCAATTTTTAACCATAGTTCGGGTTGTCCCTTCAGTCTTCCCCACGGCTTTGCTTTGGAATTGCTCTTTTGTTGGGACACCTGAGGTAACAAACCTGAAATGAGTCCTCCCATCCCACAGATTGACGAAAAGCAATTGGGAATCGGGCCAAATCCTCAGAGAGGAAGATTCGTCCATGGCCCATAAGGCCTCCCCGACATTCCACGGCCATCGCTGATACAAAATCCAGAGACAAAAGCCTGAGCAAGAGCCTCAGACTCGCACTTTCTTCATATCCTGAAGAGTTCTCATGGTTTGTCGATCGGGCCTGCCATACCTACGTCCCCAAACCTAAGCTGAGTTTGTGTTTTCAGACTTCTGTCCTCAAAGTCCTGGGCCACACACCCTCCAAGCTGGGCGCCTGGCGCCAAACATTAGGACTGTGCCTACCAATCCATGGGAATTCTGCCCATTCCATGGTCCAAAATCGTACAAATTAGGAGAAACCTCCAAATACCCTGAGGCCATCCCAATTGTGTAGGATGCCCGGAACAAACAAGGGCTGTCTGACACCAGCTGATAATCGACCTCCACTCATACCATAGATGTATGTCCCCAGAGAAGAAGATTAAACCAGACAGGACCCTAGGCCATAATAGGATCCATTGCTTTGGGTTACAGGCATGTGTCCTCAAAAGCCAGATTCCAATACGAGCATAGGGGTTTTCCTGAGTCACCCATCAGAACTCATCTCGTCTCCCCAAGTAAACCTGTGCATGGGAGCCATGTCCAAAGCTTAGGAGAGTACTTCAGGGTGCTGGTGCCACCGCCCCATTCCAAGGCCCTCATGGACACAAAAACACATTAGGACCCATCCTCAGAAAGTCCATTTCAACTCAGCCACCCGGGTTGCTCTGGCAGAGCCATCAGATCAAAACTGTCTTGTTGCTAGGAGACAATTGGAATGCGAGTCGGGCTTTCCAGGCATCCATCCGCGAATGGTGCTCTAGAGTATTTCCATATGGGATGTCCTGGAGCTGTCCAACAGGTCTCAATTGTCCCGCAGAAGGAATCCTTGAAGGGGCATCCCACAACTCCCAACGTGGGAAAACCTCAATGGCCTCGAGATTCCGCTCCCTTCATGAAGCGGCCGTCATGAACAGGAACTCCAACCTGAGCCAACGTCTGATCCTCGCCCTGACTTCAGAAGCATGAGATATTGGTTCAGATCTGCAGGGCGTAGCTGTCGTGCCCTCGCCCTGAAACCCAAGTCTAGCTTGTCTTCTCTCACTTCCGTCCTCAAACTCCTGGCCCCGAAGTCCTAAAATTTGGCTATTCCGACCCACAATGCAGCACTCTGCCGGCCCTCTAGAAAAAAAAAATTATTGCCTCATGAGCTGCCCAGGCACCTTAAATGAGGATAAACCTACACAGCACTCGACCTTACCCATATTATATAGTCTAACCTGGGCACTAATGCACTGTCGAACACAACCTGAGCCCAGACCTCCTGACCAACACCCAGAAAGCTGACCGCACACTGAGCACATAAAACCCGCCAGGGCCTTAGGTCATCATCTCTTCCCTACCTCAGTTTTCAGGCTTCAGAACCGAGACCTTATCTCCAATCACTGCCCAGGGGTGAATGTTATGCAGAAATCAGAACTCCTCCTTACCCATGGCAAGAACCCTTGTGGTTGGCACGTTGTCCAAAGTTCAGTGTAGGAGAAACCAGCATTCACCCTGAGGCCCCGCCCATTCTTGAGTGCGACGAGGGCATACACACGCATTGTGACCCTCAGCATGAGTCCTGTCCTCTAGTAAGTCCTCTCAGTGGCTGGACCTTTAGATGTCATAATGGGCTTGACATGTCACTAGGTCCCAATTTTTAACCAGATTTCTGACTGTCAAGTCGCCCCTCCCCAGGTCTCTACTCTGGAATCCCTCATTTAGTGGGACACCTGAGGTTAAAAAAGAAAACAACAACAACAACAACAACAACAAAAAAAAAAACGTACTTCTTCCAGCCCACCGAATGACCCCAAACTCTTTGGACGGGGCCAAACCACCAGAGAGTAAGACTCGTCCATTTCCCATGAAGTCACCCAGAAATTCCACGACCATGAGTGAAACGATATCCAGAGACAAAAACTTGAGCAGGAGCCTCACACTCGCCCTTCTTTCAAATCCAGAAGAGTTCTCCTCATGGTCTGTAGATCAGTCCTGCCTTACCTATGACCCGAAACATAAGCCGAGTTTGTATTTCAGACAACTGTCCAAAAAGTGCTGGACTACACAACCTACAGGCTCAGGCCCCTGGAGCCAAACCTGAGGACTGTACTTGCCCTCTCCAAGGGAATTGTGTGTGCCCATTCCAATGGCCACAATCCTTCTAATAGGATAAACCTCCAAAGTCCCTGATATATCTCAATAGTGGTAGCTTCCCAAGAAAAACAGGGGCAATCTGAGCCCAAATGAGCCCCTACCTGCACTCAGACCCATAGACAGATGTCCTCAGAGGTAAAAAGGAAAGAACAGGCCCCTAGGCACTAATCAGATCCATTGCTTTGGTTTCCAGGCATCTCTCCTCAGAGGCCTGGATTTCAAAAGCAGCATATAGCTGTTTCTTGATTCACCCATCAGAAAACATGTCATCTACACATGGGAAACTTGCACGTTGGAGCTGTGTCTAAGCCTCTGTTTAGGAGAACCCTTTAGGGCCCCAGTGCCACCGCTTCATTCCAAGGTCTCCATAGACACAAAAGCACATTCGGACCCATCCCCAGGGGTGTGCATTTCAACTCAGCATCCTCGGTAGCTCCCCACAGATCCAGGAGATCTAAACTGTCTTGTTGCTAGGAGACAATTGGAATGCGAGGTGGGCTACCCAGCCATCCATCCTTAGAACCCTGCTCAGAATCATTGGCCTGGAGCCAAACAACAGGTCTCAATTGTCATGCCGAAGACTCTCTGCAGTTTGGAGCTTCTCACAACTCCCATCATGGGAAAACCCCCATGGTCTCGTGATGCCCTCCCATTCATGAAGGGGCCATCAGGGACAGAAACTCCAACCTGAGCGATCATCTGATCCTCGCCCTGACTTCAGATGCACGAGATCTCGATTCAGGTCTGTAGATTGTGCCTGCCATGGCCTCACCCAGAAACCTAAGCCTAGCTTGTGTTCTCAGACATTTGTCGTCAGACTACTGGCTCACATGCCCCCCAGTTTGGCAATCCAGAACTACAATGCAGCACTCTGCCGGCCCACCAGAAGAAAAACATCGTCCTCTGGGGCTTCCCAGTAACCCCAAATGAGGATCAACCTACACCGACCTTGGCTGTACCCCAAATACATAGGCTGACCAGTGCACTAATGCCCTTTCTAACACAGCCTGAGCCTGGACCCCCTGGACCCTCCCAGACAGCTGGCCGCACACTGAGCACATCAAGCCGCCATGGCCTTAGGTCGTCATCTCTTCCCAACCTCGGTTTTCAGGTTTCAGAACCTAGACCTTATCTCCAATCACTGTCCAGGGTTGAAGGTGATGCAGAAATCAGAACTCCTTCCCCATGGCAAGAAACCTTGTGGTTGGCATGTTGTCCAACGTTCAGTGTAGTTGAAACCAATGTGGCCCATGAGGCCCCGCCTATGCTCGCGGGCCACATTGGTCACAAACACACATTGTGACTCTCAGGCTGAGCCCAGTCCTCAAGTAAGGCCACTCAGTGGCTGGATGAAGAGATAGCATATTGGGCTTGCCATGCCCCTAGGCCCCAATTTTTAACCATAGTTTGGGTTGTCTTTTCAGTTTTCCCCACGGCTTGGCTTTGGAATTCCTCTTTTGTTGGGACACCTGAGGTAACAAACCTGAAATGAATCCTCCCATCCCACAGATTGACGAAAAGCAATTGGGATTCGGGCCAAATCCTCAGAGAGGAATATTTGTCCATGGCCCATGAGGCCTCGCCGACATTCCACGGCCATCGCTGATACAAAATCCAGAGACAAAAGCCTGAGCAAGCGCCTCAGACTTGCACTTTCTTCATATCCTGACGAGTTCTTCTCATGGTTTGTAGATCGGGCCTGCCATACCTACGTCCCCAAACCTAAGCTGAGTTTGTGTTTTCAGACTTCTGTCCTCAAAGTCCTGGGCCACACACCCTCCAGGCTGGGCCCCTGGAGCCACACATTAGGACTGTGCCTACCAATCCATGGGAATTCTGCCCATTCCATGGTCCAAAATCGTACAAATTAGGAGAAACCTCCAAAGTCCCTGAGGCCTTCCCAATAGTGTAAGTCGCCCGGAACAAACAAGGGCTGTCTGACACCAGCTGATAATCGACCTCCAATCATACCATAGATGGATGTCCCCAGAGAAGAAGATTGAACCGGACAGGACCCTAGGCCATAATAGGATCCATTGCTTTGGGTTACAGGCATGTGTCCTCAAAAGCCTGATTCCAATACGAGCATAGGGGTTTTCCTGAGGCACCCATCAGAACTCATCTCGTCTCCACAAAGAAACCTGTGCATGGGAGCCATGTCCAAAGCTTAGGAGAGTACTTCAGGGTTCCGGTGCCACCGCCCCATTCCAAGGCCCTCATCGACACAAAAACACATTAGGACCCATCCTCACGAAAGTCCATTTCAACTCAGCCACCCAGGTTGCTCCGGCAGAGACATCAGATCTAAACTGTCTTGTTGCTAGGAGACAATTGGAATGTGAGGCGGGCTTCCCAGGCATCCATCCGCGAACGGTGCTCTGCAGTCATTCCATATGGGATGTCCTGGAGCTGTCCAACAGGTCTCAATTGTCCCGCAGAAGGAATCCTTGATGGGGGTATCCCACAACTCCCAACGTGGGAAAACCTCAATGGCCTTGAGATTCCGCTCCCTTCATGAAGCGGCCGTCATGCTCAGAAACTCCAACCTGAGCCAACGTCTGATCCTCGCCCTGACTTCAGATGCATGAGATATTGGTTCAGATCTGCTGGGGGTTCCTGCCGTGACCTCGCCCTGAAACCCATGTCTAGCATGTCTTCTCAGACTTCCATCCTCACACTCCTGGCCCCGAAGCCCTCAAGTTTGGCAATTCCGGAACCCACAATGCAGCACTCTGCCTGCCCTCTAGAAAAAAAATTATTGCCTCATGAGCTGCCCAGGCACCTTAAATGAGGATAAACCTACACAGCACTCGACTTTTCCCAAATTATATAGTCTAACCTGGGCACTAATGCACTTTCGAACACAACCTGAGCCCGGACCTCCTGACCAACACCCAGAAAGCTGACAGCACACTGAGCACATAAAACCCGCCATGGCCTTAGGTCATCATCTCTTCCCTACCTCAGTTTTCAGGCTTCAGAACCGAGACCTTATCTCCAATCACTGCCCAGCGGTGAGTGTGATTCAGAAATCAGAACTCCTCCTTACCCATGGCAAGAACCCTTGTGGTTGGCACGTTGTCCAACGTTCAGTGTAGGAGAAACCAGCATTCACCCTGAGGCCCCGCCCATTCTTGAGTGTTACGAGGGCATACACACGCATTGTGACCCTCAGTATGAGTCCTGTCCTCTAGTAAGTCTTCTCAGTGACTGGACAATTAGATGTCATAATGGGCTTGACATGTCCCTAGGCCCCAATTTTTAACCAGATTTCTGATTGTCCAGTCGCCCCTCCCCAGGGCTCTACTCTGGAATCCATCATTTGGTGGGACACCTGAGGATAAAAAAGAAAAAAACAAGAATAAAAAAAAAAAGGACTTCTTCCAGCCCACAGAATGACCCCAAACTCTTTGGACGGGGCCAAACCACCAGAGAGTAAGACTCATCCAATTCCCATGAAGTCACCCAGAAATTCCACGATCTTGAGTGACACGATATCCAGAGACAAAAACTTGAGCAGGAGCCTCACACACGCCCTTCTTTCAAATCCCGAAAAGTTCTCCTCATGGTCAGTAGATCAGTCCTGCCATACCTATGACCCGGAACATAAGCCGAGTTTGTGTTTTCAGACAACTGTCCAAACAGCCCTGGCCTACACAACCTACAGGCTCAGGCCCCTGGAGCCAAACCTGAGGACTGTACTTGCCATCTCCAAGGGAATTGTGTGTGCCCATTCCAATGGCCACAACCCTTCTCATAGGATAAACCTCCAAAGTCCCTGATCCATCTCAATAGTGGTGGCTTCCCAGGAAAAACAGGGGCAATCTGAGC
>NW_028133526.1:0-20000 GCF_964662115.1 Mustela nivalis
GGCTTCTGGGCCAGGAGTGTGAGGATGGAAGTCTGAGAAGACAAGCTAGACTTGGGTTTCAGGGCGAGGGCATGGCAGGTACCCCCTGCAGATCTGAACCAATATCTCATGCATTGAAGTCAGGGCGATGATCAGACGTTGGCTCAGGTTGGAGTTTCTGAGCATGACGGCCGCTTCATGAAGGGAGCGGAATCTCGAGGCCATTGAGGTTTTCCCACGTTGGGAGTTGTGGGATGCCCCCTTCAAGGATTCCTTCTGCGGGACAATTGAGACCTGTTGGACAGCTCCAGGACATCCCATATGGAATGACTCCAGAGCATCGTTCACGGATGGATGCCTGGGAAGCCCGCCTCGCATTCCAATTGTCTCCTAGCAACAAGACAGTTTAGATCTGATGGCTCTGCCGGAGCAACCGGGGTGGCTGAGTTGAAATGGACTTTCCTGAGGATGGGTCCTAATGTGTTTTTGTGTCCATGAGGGCCTTGGAATGGGGCGGTGGCACCGGGACCCTGAAGTACTCTCCTAAGCTTTGGACATGGCTCTCATGCACAGGTTTCCTTGTGGAGACGAGATGAGTTCTGATGGGTGCCTCAGGAAAACTCCTATGCTCGTATTGGAATCAGGCTTTTGAGGACACATGCCTGTAACCCAAAGCAATGGATCCTATTATGGCCTAGGGTCCTGTCTGGTTCAATCTTCTTCTCTGGGGACATCCATCTATGGTATGAGTGGAGGGTGATTATCAGCTGGTGTCAGACAGCCCTTGTTTGTTCCGGGCGACCTACACTATTGGGATGGCCTCAGGGACTTTGGAGGTTTCTCCTAATTTGTACTATTTTGGACCATGGAATGGGCAGAATTCCCATGGATTGGTAGGCACAGTCCTAATGTGTGGCTCCAGGGGCCCAGCCTGCAGGGTGGTTGGCCCTAGACTTTGAGGACAGAAGTCTGAAAACACAAACTCAGCTTAGATTTGGGGACGTAGGTATGGCAGGCCCGATCTACAAACCATGAGAAGAACTCTTCAGGATATGAAGAAAGTGCGAGTCTGAGGCGCTTGCTCAGGCTTTTGTCTCTGGATTTTGTATCAGCGATGGCCGTGGAATGTCGGGGAGGCCTCATGGGCCATGGACGAATCTTCCTCTCTGAGGATTTGGCCCGATTCCCAATTGCTTTTCGTCAATCTGTGGGATGGGAGGACTCATTTCAGTTTTGTTACCTCAGGTGTCCCACCAAAAGAGGAATTCCAAAGCCAAGCCGTGGGGAAGACTGAAGGGTCAACCCGAACTATGGTTAAAAATTGGGGCCTAGGGGCATGGCAAGCCCAATATGCTATCTCTTCATCCAGCCACTGAGAGGCCTTACTTGAGGACTGGGCTCAGCCTGAGCGTCACAATGTGTGTTTGTGACCAATGTGTCCCGCGACAATGGGCGGGGCCTCATGGGCCACACTGGTTTCAACGACACTGAACGTTGGACAACATGCCAACCACAAGGTTTCTTGCCATGGGGAAGGAGTTCTGATTTCTGCATCACCTTCAACCCTGGGCAGTGATTGGAGATAAGGTCTAGGTTCTGAAACCTGAAAACCGAGGTTGGGAAGAGATGACGACCTAAGGCCATGGCGGCTCGATGTGCTCAGTGTGCGGCCAGCTGTCTGGGAGGGTCCAGGGGGTCCAGGCTCAGGCTGTGTCAGAAAGGGCATTAGTGCCCTGGTCAGCCTATGTATTTGGGGTACAGCCATGGTCGGTGCAGGTTATCCTCATTTGGGGTTACTGGGTAGCCCCAGAGGAAAATGTTTTTCTTCTGGAGGGCCGGCATAGTGCTGCATTGTAGTTCTGGATTGCCAAACTGGAGGCCTTGTGGGCCAGTAGTCTGACGACAAAAGTCTGAGAACACAAGCTAGGCTTAGGTTTCTGGGTGAGGCCATGGCAGGCACAATCTACAGACCTGAATCGAGACCTCGTGCATCTGAAGTCAGGGCGAGGATCAGACGATCGCTCAGGATGGAGTTTCTGTCCCTGATGGCCCCTTCATGAATGGGGGGGGCTTCTCGAGGCCATGGGTGTTTTACCACGATGGGAGTTGTAAGAAGCTCCAAACTGCAGAGAGTCTTCTGCAGGACAATTGAGACCTGTTGTTTGGCTCCAGGCCAATGATTCTGAGCAGGGTTCTAAGGATGGATGGCTGGGTAGCCCACCTCGCATTCCAATTGTCTCCTAGCAACAAGACAGGTTAGATCTCCTGGATCTGTGGGGAGCAACCGAGGACGCTGAGTTGAAATGGACACCCCTGGGGATGGGTCCTAACGTGCTTTTGTGTCTATGGAGACCTTGGAATGAAACGGTGGCACTGGGGCCCAAAAGGGTTCTCCTAAACAAAGGCTTTGACACAGCTACAACGTGCAAGTTTCCCATGTGTAGATGAGATGTTTTCTGATGGGTGAGTCAAGAAACAGCTATATGCTGCTTTTGAAATCCAGGCCTCTGAGGAGAGATGCCTGGAAACCAAAGCAATGGATCTGATTAGTGCCTAGGGGCCTGTTCTTTCCTTTTTACCTCTGGGGACATCTGTTTATGGGTCTGAGTGCAGGTAGGTGCTCAGTTGGGCTCAGATTGCCCCTGTTTTTCCTGGGAAGCCACCACTATTGAGATGGATCAGGGACTTTGGAGGTTTATCCTATGAGAAGGGTTGTGGCCATTGGAATGGGCACACACAATTCCCTTGGAGAGGGCAAGTATAGTCCTCAGGTTTGGCTCCAGGGGCCTGAGCCTGTAGGTTGTGTAGGCCAGGGCTGTTTGGACAGTTGTCTGAAAACACAAACTCGGCTTATGTTTCGGGTCATAGGTATGGCAGAACTGATCTACAGACCATGAGGAGAACTCTTCGGGATTTGAAAGAAGGGCGAGTGTGAGGCTCTGCTCAAGTTTTTGTCCTGGATATCGTGTCACTCATGGTCGTTGAATTTCTGGGTGACTTCATGGGAAATGGACGAGTCTTACTCTCTGGTGGTTTGGCCTCGTCCAAAGAGTTTGCGGTCATTCTGTGGGCTGGAAGAAGTCCGTTTTTTTTTTGTTGTTGTTGTTGTTGTTGTTGTTGTTGTTGTTGTTTTCTTTTTTAACCTCAGGTGTCCCACCAAATGATGGATTCCAGAGTAGAGCCCTGGGGAGGGGCGACTGGACAATCAGAAATCTGGTTAAAAATTGGGGCCTAGGGACATGTCAAGCCCATTATGACATCTAATGGTCCAGCCACTGAGAGGACTTACTAGAGGACAGGACTCATGCTGAGGGTCACAATGCGTGTGTATGCCCTAATCGCACACAAGAATGGGCGGGGCCTCTGGGTGAATGCTGGTTTCTCCTACACTGAACGTGCCAACCACAAGGATTCTTGCCATGGGTAAGGAGGAATTCCGATTTCTGCATCACACTCACCCCTGGGCAGTGATTGGAGATAAGGTCTCGGTTCTGAAGCCTAAAAACTGAGGTAGGGAAGAGATGATGACCTAAGGCCATGGCGGGTTTTATGTGCTCAGTGTGCGGTCAGCTTTCTGGGTGTTGGTCAGGAGGTCCAGGCTCAGGTTTGTTCGACAGTGCATAGTGCCCAGGTTACACTATATAATTTGGGTAAAGTCGAGTGCTGTGTAGGTTTACCCTCATTTAAGGTGCCTGGGCAGCTCATGAGGCAATTATTTTTTTTCTAGAGGGCAGGCAGAGTGCTGCATTGTGGGTCCGGAATTGCCAAACTTGAGGGCTTCGGGGCCAGGAGTGTGAGGACGGAAGTCTGAGAAGACAAGCTAGACTTGGGTTTCAGGGCGAGGGCATGGCAGGTACCCCCTGCAGATCTGAACCAATATCTCATGCATTGAAGTCAGGGCGATGATCAGACGTTGGCTCAGGTTGGAGTTTCTGAGCATGACGGCCGCTTCATGAAGGGAGCGGAATCTCGAGGCCATTGAGGTTTTCCCACGTTGGGAGTTGTGGGATGCCCCCTTCAAGGATTCCTTCTGCGGGACAATTGAGACCTGTTGGACAGCTCCAGGACATCCCATATGGAATGACTCCAGAGCATCGTTCACGGATGGATGCCTGGGAAGCCCGCCTCGCATTCCAATTGTCTCCTAGCAACAAGACAGTTTAGATCTGATGGCTCTGCCGGAGCAACCGGGGTGGCTGAGTTGAAATGGACTTTCCTGAGGATGGGTCCTAATGTGTTTTTGTGTCCATGAGGGCCTTGGAATGGGGCGGTGGCACCGGGACCCTGAAGTACTCTCCTAAGCTTTGGACATGGCTCCCATGCACAGGTTTCCTTGTGGAGACGAGATGAGTTCTGATGGGTGCCTCAGGAAAACCCCTATGCTCGTATTGGAATCAGGCTTTTGAGGACACATGCCTGTAACCCAAAGCAATGGATCATATTATGGCCTAGGGTCCTGTCTGGTTCAATCTTCTTCTCTGGGGACATCCATCTATGGTATGAGTGGAGGGTGATTATCAGCTGGTGTCAGACAGCCCTTGTTTGTTCCGGGCGACCTACACTATAGGGATGGCCTCAGGGACTTTGGAGGTTTCTCCTAATTTGTACTATTTTGGACCATGGAATGGGCAGAATTCCCATGGATTGGTAGGCACAGTCCTAATGTGTGGCTCCAGGGGCCCAGCCTGCAGGGTGGTTGGCCCAAGACTTTGAGGACAGAAGTCTGAAAACACAAACTCAGCTTAGATTTGGGGACGTAGGTATGGCAGGCCCGATCTACAAACCATGAGAAGAACTCTTCAGGATATGAAGAAAGTGCTAGTCTGAGGCGCTTGCTCAGGCTTTTGTCTCTGGATTTTGTATCAGCGATGGCCGTGGAATGTCGGGGAGGCCTCATGGGCCATGGACGAATCTTCCTCTCTGAGGATTTGGCCCGATTCCCAATTGCTTTTCGTCAATCTGTGGGATGGGAGGACTCATTTCAGTTTTGTTACCTCAGGTGTCCCACCAAAAGAGGAATTCCAAAGCCAAGCCGTGGGGAAGACTGAAGGGTCAACCCGAACTATGGTTAAAAATTGGGGCCTAGGGGCATGGCAAGCCCAATATGCTATCTCTTCATCCAGCCACTGAGAGGCCTTACTTGAGGACTGGGCTCAGCCTAAGCGTCACAATGTGTGTTTGTGACCAATGTGTCCTGCGAGCATGGGCGGGGCCTCATGGGCCACACGGGTTTCAACGACACTGAACGTTGCACAACATGCCAACCACAAGATTTCTTGCCATGGGGAAGGAGTTCTGATTTCTGCATCACCTTCAACCCTGGGCAGTGATTGGAGATAAGGTCTAGGTTCTGAAACCTGAAAACCGAGGTTGGGAAGAGATGACGACCTAAGGCCATGGCGGCTCGATGTGCTCAGTGTGCGGCCAGCTGTCTGGGAGGGTCCAGGGGGTCCAGGCTCAGGCTGTGTCAGAAAGGGCATTAGTGCCCTGGTCAGCCTATGTATTTGGGGTACAGCCATGGTCGGTGCAGGTTATCCTCATTTAGGGTTACTGGGTAGCCCCAGAGGAAAATGTTTTTCTTCTGGAGGGCCGGCATAGTGCTGCATTGTAGTTCTGGATTGCCAAACTGGAGGCCTTGTGGGCCAGTAGTCTGACGACAAAAGTCTGAGAACACAAGCTAGGCTTAGGTTTCTGGGTGAGGCCATGGCAGGCACAATCTACAGACCTGAATCGAGACCTCGTGCATCTGAAGTCAGGGCGAGGATCAGACGATCGCTCAGGATGGAGTTTCAGTCCTTGATGGCCCCTTCATGAATGGGGGGGGCTTCTCGAGGCCATGGGTGTTTTACCACGATGGGAGTTGTAAGAAGCTCCAAACTGCAGAGAGTCTTCTGCAGGACAATTGAGACCTGTTGTTTGGCTCCAGGCCAATGATTCTGAGCAGGGTTCTAGGGATGGATGGCTGGGTAGCCCACCTCGCATTCCAATTGTCTCCTAGCAACAAGACAGGTTAGATCTCCTGGATCTGTGGGGAGCAACCGAGGACGCTGAGTTGAAATGGACACCCCTGGGGATGGGTCCTAACGTGCTTTTGTGTCTATGGAGACCTTGGAATGAAGCGGTGGCACTGGGGCCCAAAAGGGTTCTCCTAAACAAAGGCTTTGACACAGCTCCAACGTGCAAGTTTCCCATGTGTAGATGAGATGTTTTCTGATGGGTGAGTCAAGAAACAGCTATATGCTGCTTTTGAAATCCAGGCCTCTGAGGAGAGATGCCTGGAAACCAAAGCAATGGATCTGATTAGTGCCTAGGGGCCTGTTCTTTCCTTTTTACCTTTGGGGACATCTGGTTATTGGTCTGAGTGCAGGTAGGTGCTCAGTTGGGCTCAGATTGCCCCTGTTTTTCCTGGGAAGCCACCACTATTGAGATGGATCAGGGACTTTGGAGGTTTATCCTATGAGAAGGGTTGTGGCCATTGGAATGGGCACACAGAATTCCCTTGGAGAGGGCAAGTACAGTCCTCAGGTTTGGCTCCAGGGGCCTGAGCCTTTAGGTTGCGTAGGCCAGGGCTGTTTGGACAGTTGTCTGAAAACACAAACTTGGCTTATGTTTCGGGTCATAGGTATGGCAGAACTGATCTACAGACCATGAGGAGAACTATTCGGGATTTGAAAGAAGGGCGAGTGTGAGGCTCTGCTCAAGTTTTTGTCCTGGATATCGTGTCACTCATGGTCGTTGAATTTCTGGGTGACTTCATGGGAAATGGACGAGTTTTACTCTCTGGTGGTTTGGCCCCGTCCAAAGAGTTTGCGGTCATTCTGAGGGCTGGAAGAAGTCCGTTTTGTTGTTGTTGTTGTTGTTGTTGTTGTTGTTGTTGTTTTCTTTTTTAACCTCAGGTGTCCCACCAAATGGATTCCAGAGTAGAGCCCTGGGGAGGGGCGACTGGACAATCAGAAATCTGGTTAAAAATTGGGGCCAAGGACATGTCAAGCCCATTATGACATCTAATGGTCCAGCCACTGAGAGGACTTACTAGAGGACAGGACTCATGCTGAGGGTCACAATGCGTGTGTATGCCCTCGTCACACTCAAAAATGGGCGGGGCCTCAGGGTGAATGCTGGTTTCTCCTACACTGAACGTTGGACAATGTGCCCACCACAAGGGTTCTTGCCATGGGTAAGGAGGAGTTCTGATTTCTGCATCACACTCACCCCTGGGCAGTGATTGGAGATAAGGTCTCGGTTCTGAAGCCTGAAAACTGAGGTAGGGAAGAGATGATGACCTAAGGCCATGGCGGGTTTTATGTGCTCAGTGTGCGGGCAGCTTTCTGGGTGTTGGTTAGGAGGTCCGGGCTCAGGTTTGTTCGACAGTGCATTAGTGCCCAGGTTACACTATATAATTTGGGTAAAGTCAAGTGCTGTGTAGGTTTACCGTCATTTAAGGTGCCTGGGCAGCTCATGAGGCAATAATTTTTTTTCTAGAGGGCAGGCAGAGTGCTGCATTGTGGGTCCGGAATTGCCAAACTTGAGGGATTCGGGGCCAGGAGTGTGAGGACGGAAGTCTGAGAAGACAAGCTAGACTTGGGTTTCAGGGCGAGGGCACGGCAGGTACCCCCTGCAGATCTGAAACAATATCTCATGCATCTGAAGTCAGGGCGAGGATCAGACGTTGGCTCAGGTTGGAGTTTCTGAGCATGACGGCCGCTTCATGAAGGGAGCGGAATCTCGAGGCCATTGAGGTTTTCCCACGTTGGGAGTTGTGGGATGCCCCCTTCAAGGATTCCTTCTGCGGGACAATTGAGACCTGTTGGACAGCTCCAGGACATCCCATATGGAATGACTCCAGAGCACCGTTCGCGGATGGATGCCTGGGAAGCCCGCCTCGCATTCCAATTGTCTCCTAGCAACAAGACAGTTTAGATCTGATGGCTCTGCCGGAGCAACCGGGGTGGCTGAGTTGAAATGGACTTTCCTGAGGATGGGTCCTAATGTGTTTTTGTGTCCATGAGGGCCTTGGAATGGGGCGGTGGCACCGGGACCCTGAAGTACTCTCCTAAGCTTTGGACATGGCTCCCATGCACAGGTTTCCTTGTGGAGACGAGATGAGTTCTGATGGGTGCCTCAGGAAAACCCCTATGCTCGTATTGGAATCAGGCTTTTGAGGACACATGCCTGTAACACAAAGCAATGGATCCTATTATGGCCTAGGGTCCTGTCTGGTTCAATCTTCTTCTCTGGGGACTTCCGTCTATGGTATGAGTGGAGGTCGATTATCAGCTGGTGTCAGACAGCCCTTGTTTGTTCCGGGCGACCTACACTATTGGGATGGCCTCAGGGACTTTGGAGGTTTCTCCTAATTTGTACTATTTTGGACCATGGAATGGGCAGAATTCCCATGGATTGGTAGGCACAGTCCTAATGTGTGGCTCCAGGGGCCCAGCCTGCAGGGTGGTTGGCCCTAGACTTTGAGGACAGAAGTCTGAAAACAGAAACTCAGCTTAGATTTGGGGACGTAGGTATGGCAGGCCCGATCTACAAACCATGAGAAGAACTCTTCAGGATATGAAGAAAGAGCGAGTCTGAGGCGCTTGCTCAGGCTTTTGTCTCTGGATTTTGTATCAGCGATGGCCGTGGAATGTCGGGGAGGCCTCATGGGCCATGGACGAATCTTCCTCTCTGAGGATTTGGCCCGATTCCCAATTGCTTTTCGTCAATCTGTGGGATGGGAGGACTCATTTCAGTTTTGTTACCTCAGGTGTCCCACCAAAAGAGGAATTCCAAAGCCTAGCCGTGGGGAAGACTGAAGGGTCAACCCGAACTATGGTTAAAAATTGGGGCCTAGGGGCATGGCAAGCCCAATATGCTATCTCTTCATCCAGCCACTGAGCGGCCTTACTTGAGGACTAGGCTCAGCCTGAGCGTCACAATGTGTGTTTGTGACCAATGTGTCCCGCGACAATGGGCGGGGCCTCATGGGCCACACTGGTTTCAACGACACTGAACTTTGGACAACATGCCAACCACAAGGTTTCTTGCCATGGGTAAGGAGTTCTGATTTCTGCATCACCTTCAACCCTGGGCAGTGATTGGAGATAAAATCTAGGTTCTGAAACCTGAAAACCGAGGTTGGGAAGAGATGACGACCTAAGGCCATGGCGGCTCGATATACTCAGTGTGCGGCCAGCTGTCTGGGAGGGTCCAGGGGGTCCAGGCTCAGGCTGTGTCAGAAAGGGCATTAGTGCCCTGGTCAGCCTATGTATTTGGGGTACAGCCATGGTCGGTGCAGGTTGATCCTCATTTGGGGTTACTGGGTAGACCCAGAGGACAATGTTTTTCTTCTGGAGGGCCGGCAGAGTGCTGCATTGTAGTTCTGGATTGCCAAACTGGAGGCCTTGTGGGCCAGTAGTCTGACGACAAAAGTCTGAGAACACAAGCTAGGCTTAGGTTTCTGGGTGAGGCCATGGCAGGCACAATCTACAGACCTGAATCGAGATCTCGTGCATCTGAAGTCAGGGCGAGGATCAGACGATCGCTCAGGTTGGAGTTTCTGTCCCTGATGGCCCCTTCATGAATGGGGGGGGGGGCTTCACGAGGCCATGGGTGTTTTCCCACGATGGGAGTTGTGAGAAGCTCCAAACTGCAGAGAGTCTTCTGCAGGACAATTGAGACCTGTTGTTTGGCTCCAGGCCAATGATTCTGAGCAGGGTTCTAAGGATGGATGGCTGGGTAGCCCACCTCGCATTCCAATTGTCTCCTAGCAACAAGACAGGTTAGATCTCCTGGATCTGTGGGGAGCAACCGAGGACGCTGAGTTGAAATGGACACCCCTGGGGATGGGTCCTAACGTGCTTTTGTGTCTATGGAGACCTTGGAATGAAGCGGTGGCACTGGGGCCCAAAAGGGTTCTCCTAAACAAAGGCTTTGACACAGCTCCAACGAGCAAGTTTCGCCTGTGTAGATGAGATGTTTTCTGATGGGTGAGTCAAGAAACAGCTATATGCTGCTTTTGAAATCCAGGCCTCTGAGGAGAGATGCCTGGAAACCAAAGCAATGGATCTGATTAGTGCCTAGGAGCCTGTTCTTTCCTTTTTACCTCTGGGGACATCTGTTTATGGGTCTGAGTGCAGGTAGGTGCTCAGTTGGGCTCAGATTGCCCCTGTTTTTCCTGGGAAGCCACCACTATTGAGATGGATCAGGGACTTTGGAGGTTTATCCTATGAGAAGGGTTGTGGCCATTGGAATGGGCACACACAATTCCATTGGAGAGTGCAAGTACAGTCCTGAGGTTTGGCTCCAGGGGCCTGAGCCTGTAGGTTGTGTAGGCCAGGGCTGTTTGGACAGTTGTCTGAAAACACAAACTCGGCTTATGTTTCGGGTCATAGGTATGGCAGAACTGATCTACAGACCATGAGGAGAACTCTTCGGGATTTGAAAAAAGGGCGAGTGTGAGGCTCTGCTCAAGTTTTTGTCCTGGATATCGTGTCACTCATGGTCGTTGAATTTCTGGGTGACTTCATGGGAAATGGACGAGTCTTACTCTCTGGTGGTTTGGCCTCGTCCAAAGAGTTTGCGGTCATTCTGTGGGCTGGAAGAAGTCCGTTTTTTTTTTTTTTTTTTTGTTGTTGTTGTTGTTGTTGTTTTCTTTTTTAACCTCCGGTGTCCCACCAAATGATGGATTCCAGAGTAGAGCCCTGGGGAGGGGCGACTGGACAATCAAAAATCTGGTTAAAAATTGGGGCCTAGGGACATGTCAAGCCCATTATGACATCTAATGGTCCAGCCACTGAGAGGACTTACTAGAGGACAGGACTCATGCTGAGGGTCACAATGCGTGTGTATGCCCTAATCGCACACAAGAATGGGCGGGGCCTCAGGGTGAATGCTGGTTTCTCCTACACTGAACGTGCCAACCACAAGGATTCTTGCCATGGGTAAGGAGGAATTCTGATTTCTGCATCACACTCACCCCTGGGCAGTGATTGGAGATAAGGTCTCGGTTCTGAAGCCTAAAAACTGAGGTAGGGAAGAGATGATGACCTAAGGCCATGGCGGGTTTTATGTGCTCAGTGTGCGGTCAGCTTTCTGGGTGTTGGTTAGGAGGTCCGGGCTCAGGTTTGTTCGACAGTGCATTAGTGCCCAGGTTACACTATATAATTTGGGTAAAGTCGAGTGCTGTGTAGGTTTACCCTCATTTAAGGTGCCTGGGCAGCTCATGAGGCAATAATTTTTTTTCTAGAGGGCAGGCAGAGTGCTGCATTGTGGGTCCGGAATTGCCAAACTTGAGGGCTTCGGGGCCAGGAGTGTGAGGACGGAAGTCTGAGAAGACAAGCTAGACTTGGGTTTCAGGGCGAGGGCATGGCAGTTACCCCCTGCAGATCTGAACCAATATCTCATGCATTGAAGTCAGGGCGAGGATCAGACGTTGGCTCAGGTTGGAGTTTCTGAGCATGACGGCCGCTTCATGAAGGGAGCGGAATCTCGAGGCCATTGAGGTTTTCCCACGTTGGGAGTTGTGGGATGCCCCCTTCAAGGATTCCTTCTGCGGGACAATTGAGACCTGTTGGACAGCTCCAGGACATCCCATATGGAATGACTCCAGAGCATCGTTCGCGGATGGATGCCTGGGAAGCCCGCCTCGCATTCCAATTGTCTCCTAGCAACAAGACAGTTTAGATCTGATGGCTCTGCCGGAGCAACCGGGGTGGCTGAGTTGAAATGGACTTTCCTGAGGATGGGTCCTAATGTGTTTTTGTGTCCATGAGGGCCTTGGAATGGGGCGGTGGCACCGGGACCCTGAAGTACTCTCCTAAGCTTTGGACATGGCTCCCATGCACAGGTTTCCTTGTGGAGACGAGATGAGTTCTGATGGGTGCCTCAGGAAAACCCCTATGCTCGTATTGGAATCAGGCTTTTGAGGACACATGCCTGTAACCCAAAGCAATGGATCATATTATGGCCTAGGGTCCTGTCTGGTTCAATCTTCTTCTCTGGGGACATCCATCTATGGTATGAGTGGAGGGTGATTATCAGCTGGTGTCAGACAGCCCTTGTTTGTTCCGGGCGACCTACACTATTGGGATGGCCTCAGGGACTTTGGAGGTTTCTCCTAATTTGTACTATTTTGGACCATGGAATGGGCAGAATTCCCATGGATTGGTAGGCACAGTCCTAATGTGTGGCTCCAGGGGCCCAGCCTGCAGGGTGGTTGGCCCAAGACTTTGAGGACAGAAGTCTGAAAACACAAACTCAGCTTAGATTTGGGGACGTAGGTATGGCAGGCCCGATCTACAAACCATGAGAAGAACTCTTCAGGATATGAAGAAAGTGCTAGTCTGAGGCGCTTGCTCAGGCTTTTGTCTCTGGATTTTGTATCAGCGATGGCCGTGGAATGTCGGGGAGGCCTCATGGGCCATGGACGAATCTTCCTCTCTGAGGATTTGGCCCGATTCCCAATTGCTTTTCGTCAATCTGTGGGATGGGAGGACTCATTTCAGTTTTGTTACCTCAGGTGTCCCACCAAAAGAGGAATTCCAAAGCCAAGCCGTGGGGAAGACTGAAGGGTCAACCCGAACTATGGTTAAAAATTGGGGCCTAGGGGCATGGCAAGCCCAATATGCTATCTCTTCATCCAGCCACTGAGAGGCCTTACTTGAGGACTGGGCTCAGCCTGAGCGTCACAATGTGTGTTTGTGACCAATGTGTCCTGCGAGCATGGGCGGGGCCTCATGGTCCACACTGGTTTCAACGACACTGAACGTTGGACAACATGCCAACCACAAGGTTTCTTGCCATGGGTAAGGAGTTCTGATTTCTGCATCACCTTCAACCCTGGGCAGTGATTGGAGATAAGGTCTAGGTTCTGAAACCTGAAAACCGAGGTTGGGAAGAGATGACGACCTAAGGCCATGGCGGCTCGATGTGCTCAGTGTGCGGCCAGCTGTCTGGGAGGGTCCAGGGGGTCCAGGCTCAGGCTGTGTCAGAAAGGGCATTAGTGCCCTGGTCAGCCTATGTATTTGGGGTACAGCCATGGTCGGTGCAGGTTATCCTCATTTAGGGTTACTGGGTAGCCCCAGAGGAAAATGTTTTTCTTCTGGAGGGCCGGCATAGTGCTGCATTGTAGTTCTGGATTGCCAAACTGGAGGCCTTGTGGGCCAGTAGTCTGACGACAAAAGTCTGAGAACACAAGCTAGGCTTAGGTTTCTGGGTGAGGCCATGGCAGGCACAATCTACAGACCTGAATCGAGATCTCGTGCATCTGAAGTCAGGGCGAGGATCAGACGATCGCTCAGGATGGAGTTTCTGTCCCTGATGGCCCCTTCATGAATGGGGGGGGCTTCTCGACGCCATGGGTGTTTTACCACGATGGGAGTTGTAAGAAGCTCCAAACTGCAGAGAGTCTTCTGCAGGACAATTGAGACCTGTTGTTTGGCTCCAGGCCATTGATTCTGAGCAGGGTTCTAAGGATGGATGGCTGGGTAGCCCACCTCGCATTCCAATTGTCTCCTAGCAACAAGACAGGTTAGATCTCCTGGATCTGTGGGGAGCAACCGAGGACGCTGAGTTGAAATGGACACCCCTGGGGATGGGTCCTAACGTGCTTTTGTGTCTATGGAGACCTTGGAATGAAACGGTGGCACTGGGGCCCAAAAGGGTTCTCCTAAACAAAGGCTTTGACACAGCTCCAACGTGCAAGTTTCCCATGTGTAGATGAGATGTTTTCTGATGGGTGAGTCAAGAAACAGCTATATGCTGCTTTTGAAATCCAGGCCTCTGAGGAGAGATGCCTGGAAACCAAAGCAATGGATCTGATTAGTGCCTAGGGGCCTGTTCTTTCCTTTTAACCTCTGGGGACATCTGTTTATGGGTCTGAGTGCAGGTAGGTGCTCAGTTGGGCTCAGATTGCCCCTGTTTTTCCTGGGAAGCCACCACTATTGAGATGGATCAGGGACTTTGGAGGTTTATCCTATGAGAAGGGTTGTGGCCATTGGAATGGGCACACACAATTCCCATGGAGAGGGCAAGTATAGTCCTCAGGTTTGGCTCCAGGGGCCTGAGCCTGTAGGTTGTGTAGGCCAGGGCTGTTTGGACAGTTGTCTGAAAACACAAACTCGGCTTATGTTTCGGGTCATAGGTATGGCAGAACTGATCTACAGACCATGAGGAGAACTCTTCGGGATTTGAAAGAAGGGCGAGTGTGAGGCTCTGCTCAAGTTTTTGTCCAGGATATCGTGTCACTCATGGTCGTTGAATTTCTGGGTGACTTCATGGGAAATGGACGAGTCTTACTCTCTGGTGGTTTGGCCCTGTCCAAAGAGTTTGCGGTCATTCTGTGGGCTGGAAGAAGTCCGTTTTTTTTTTGTTGTTGTTGTTGTTGTTGTTGTTGTTTTCTTTTTAAACCTCAGGTGTCCCACCAAATGATGGATTCCAGAGTAGAGCCCTGGGGAGGGGCGACTGGACAATCAGAAATCTGGTTAAAAATTGGGGCCTAGGGACATGTCAAGCCCATTATGACATCTAATGGTCCAGCCACTGAGAGGACTTACTAGAGGACAGGACTCATGCTGAGGGTCACAATGCGTGTGTATGCCCTAATCGCACACAAGAATGGGCGGGGCCTCAGGGTGAATGCTGGTTTCTCCTACACTGAACGTGCCAACCACAAGGATTCTTGCCATGGGTAAGGAGGAATTCTGATTTCTGCATCACACTCACCCCTGGGCAGTGATTGGAGATAAGGTCTCGGTTCTGAAGCCTAAAAACTGAGGTAGGGAAGAGATGATGACCTAAGGCCATGGCGGGTTTTATGTGCTCAGTGTGCGGTCAGCTTTCTGGGTGTTGGTTAGGAGGTCCGGGCTCAGGTTTGTTCGACAGTGCATTAGTGCCCAGGTTACACTATATAATTTGGGTAAAGTCGAGTGCTGTGTAGGTTTACCCTCATTTAAGGTGCCTGGGCAGCTCATGAGGCAATAATTTTTTTTCTAGAGGGCAGGCAGAGTGCTGCATTGTGGGTCCGGAATTGCCAAACTTGAGGGCTTCGGGGCCAGGAGTGTGAGGACGGAAGTCTGAGAAGACAAGCTAGACTTGGGTTTCAGGGCGAGGGCATGGCAGTTACCCCCTGCAGATCTGAACCAATATCTCATGCATTGAAGTCAGGGCGAGGATCAGACGTTGGCTCAGGTTGGAGTTTCTGAGCATGACGGCCGCTTCATGAAGGGAGCGGAATCTCGAGGCCATTGAGGTTTTCCCACGTTGGGAGTTGTGGGATGCCCCCTTCAAGGATTCCTTCTGCGGGACAATTGAGACCTGTTGGACAGCTCCAGGACATCCCATATGGAATGACTCCAGAGCATCGTTCGCGGATGGATGCCTGGGAAGCCCGCCTCGCATTCCAATTGTCTCCTAGCAACAAGACAGTTTAGATCTGATGGCTCTGCCGGAGCAACCGGGGTGGCTGAGTTGAAATGGACTTTCCTGAGGATGGGTCCTAATGTGTTTTTGTGTCCATGAGGGCCTTGGAATGGGGCGGTGGCACCGGGACCCTGAAGTACTCTCCTAAGCTTTGGACATGGCTCCCATGCACAGGTTTCCTTGTGGAGACGAGATGAGTTCTGATGGGTGCCTCAGGAAAACCCCTATGCTCGTATTGGAATCAGGCTTTTGAGGACACATGCCTGTAACCCAAAGCAATGGATCATATTATGGCCTAGGGTCCTGTCTGGTTCAATCTTCTTCTCTGGGGACATCCATCTATGGTATGAGTGGAGGGTGATTATCAGCTGGTGTCAGACAGCCCTTGTTTGTTCCGGGCGACCTACACTATTGGGATGGCCTCAGGGACTTTGGAGGTTTCTCCTAATTTGTACTATTTTGGACCATGGAATGGGCAGAATTCCCATGGATTGGTAGGCACAGTCCTAATGTGTGGCTCCAGGGGCCCAGCCTGCAGGGTGGTTGGCCCAAGACTTTGAGGACAGAAGTCTGAAAACACAAACTCAGCTTAGATTTGGGGACGTAGGTATGGCAGGCCCGATCTACAAACCATGAGAAGAACTCTTCAGGATATGAAGAAAGTGCTAGTCTGAGGCGCTTGCTCAGGCTTTTGTCTCTGGATTTTGTATCAGCGATGGCCGTGGAATGTCGGGGAGGCCTCATGGGCCATGGACGAATCTTCTTCTCTGAGGATTTGGCCCGATTCCCAATTGCTTTTCGTCAATCTGTGGGATGGGAGGACTCATTTCAGTTTTGTTACCTCAGGTGTCCCACCAAAAGAGGAATTCCAAAGCCAAGCCGTGGGGAAGACTGAAGGGTCAACCCGAACTATGGTTAAAAATTGGGGCCTAGGGGCATGGCAAGCCCAATATGCTATCTCTTCATCCAGCCACTGAGCGGCCTTACTTGAGGACTGGGCTCAGCCTGAGCGTCACAATGTGTGTTTGTGACCAATGTGTCCTGCGAGCATGGGCGGGGCCTCATGGGCCACACTGGTTTCAACGACACTGAACGTTGGACAACATGCCAACCACAAGGTTTCTTGCCATGGGGAAGGAGTTCTGATTTCTGCATCACCTTCAACCCTGGGCAGTGATTGGAGATAAGGTCTAGGTTCTGAAACCTGAAAACCGAGGTTGGGAAGAGATGACGACCTAAGGCCATGGCGGCTCGATGTGCTCAGTGTGCGGCCAGCTGTCTGGGAGGGTCCAGGGGGTCCAGGCTCAGGCTGTGTCAGAAAGGGCATTAGTGCCCTGGTCAGCCTATGTATTTGGGGTACAGCCATGGTCGGTGCAGGTTATCCTCATTTAGGGTTACTGGGTAGCCCCAGAGGAAAATGTTTTTCTTCTGGAGGGCCGGCATAGTGCTGCATTGTAGTTCTGGATTGCCAAACTGGAGGCCTTGTGGGCCAGTAGTCTGACGACAAAAGTCTGAGAACACAAGCTAGGCTTAGGTTTCTGGGTGAGGCCATGGCAGGCACAATCTACAGACCTGAATCGAGATCTCGTGCATCTGAAGTCAGGGCGAGGATCAGACGATCGCTCAGGATGGAGTTTCTGTCCCTGATGGCCCCTTCATGAATGGGGGGGGCTTCTCGAGGCCATGGGTGTTTTACCACGATGGGAGTTGTAAGAAGCTCCAAACTGCAGAGAGTCTTCTGCAGGACAATTGAGACCTGTTGTTTGGCTCCAGGCCAATGATTCTGAGCAGGGTTCTAAGGATGGATGGCTGGGTAGCCCACCTCGCATTCCAATTGTCTCCTAGCAACAAGACAGGTTAGATCTCCTGGATCTGTGGGGAGCAACCGAGGACGCTGAGTTGAAATGGACACCCCTGGGGATGGGTCCTAACGTGCTTTTGTGTCTATGGAGACCTTGGAATGAAACGGTGGCACTGGGGCCCAAAAGGGTTCTCCTAAACAAAGGCTTTGACACAGCTCCAACGTGCAAGTTTCCCATGTGTAGATGAGATGTTTTCTGATGGGTGAGTCAAGAAACAGCTATATGCTGCTTTTGAAATCCAGGCCTCTGAGGAGAGATGCCTGGAAACCAAAGCAATGGATCTGATTAGTGCCTAGGGGCCTGTTCTTTCCTTTTAACCTCTGGGGACATCTGTTTATGGGTCTGAGTGCAGGTAGGTGCTCAGTTGGGCTCAGATTGCCCCTGTTTTTCCTGGGAAGCCACCACTATTGAGATGGATCAGGGACTTTGGAGGTTTATCCTATGAGAAGGGTTGTGGCCATTGGAATGGGCACACACAATTCCCATGGAGAGGGCAAGTATAGTCCTCAGGTTTGGCTCCAGGGGCCTGAGCCTGTAGGTAGTGTAGGCCAGGGCTGTTTGGACAGTTGTCTGAAAACACAAACTCGGCTTATGTTTCGGGTCATAGGTATGGCAGAACTGATCTACAGACCATGAGGAGAACTCTTCGGGATTTGAAAGAAGGGCGAGTGTGAGGCTCTGCTCAAGTTTTTGTCCAGGATATCGTGTCACTCATGGTCGTTGAATTTCTGGGTGACTTCATGGGAAATGGACGAGTCTTACTCTCTGGTGGTTTGGCCCTGTCCAAAGAGTTTGCGGTCATTCTGTGGGCTGGAAGAAGTCCGTTTTTTTGTTGTTGTTGTTGTTGTTGTTGTTGTTGTTTTCTTTTTAAACCTCAGGTGTCCCACCAAATGATGGATTCCAGAGTAGAGCCCTGGGGAGGGGCGACTGGACAATCAGAAATCTGGTTAAAAATTGGGGCCTAGGGACATGTCAAGCCCATTATGACATCTAATGGTCCAGCCACTGAGAGGACTTACTAGAGGACAGGACTCATGCTGAGGGTCACAATGCGTGTGTATGCCCTAATCGCACACAAGAATGGGCGGGGCCTCAGGGTGAATGCTGGTTTCTCCTACACTGAACGTGCCAACCACAAGGATTCTTGCCATGGGTAAGGAGGAATTCTGATTTCTGCATCACACTCACCCCTGGGCAGTGATTGGAGATAAGGTCTCGGTTCTGAAGCCTAAAAACTGAGGTAGGGAAGAGATGATGACCTAAGGCCATGGCGGGTTTTATGTGCTCAGTGTGCGGTCAGCTTTCTGGGTGTTGGTTAGGAGGTCCGGGCTCAGGTTTGTTCGACAGTGCATTAGTGCCCAGGTTACACTATATAATTTGGGTAAAGTCGAGTGCTGTGTAGGTTTACCCTCATTTAAGGTGCCTGGGCAGCTCATGAGGCAATAATTTTTTTTCTAGAGGGCAGGCAGAGTGCTGCATTGTGGGTCCGGAATTGCCAAACTTGAGGGCTTCGGGGCCAGGAGTGTGAGGACGGAAGTCTGAGAAGACAAGCTAGACTTGGGTTTCAGGGCGAGGGCATGGCAGTTACCCCCTGCAGATCTGAACCAATATCTCATGCATTGAAGTCAGGGCGAGGATCAGACGTTGGCTCAGGTTGGAGTTTCTGAGCATGACGGCCGCTTCATGAAGGGAGCGGAATCTCGAGGCCATTGAGGTTTTCCCACGTTGGGAGTTGTGGGATGCCCCCTTCAAGGATTCCTTCTGCGGGACAATTGAGACCTGTTGGACAGCTCCAGGACATCCCATATGGAATGACTCCAGAGCATCGTTCGCGGATGGATGCCTGGGAAGCCCGCCTCGCATTCCAATTGTCTCCTAGCAACAAGACAGTTTAGATCTGATGGCTCTGCCGGAGCAACCGGGGTGGCTGAGTTGAAATGGACTTTCCTGAGGATGGGTCCTAATGTGTTTTTGTGTCCATGAGGGCCTTGGAATGGGGCGGTGGCACCGGGACCCTGAAGTACTCTCCTAAGCTTTGGACATGGCTCCCATGCACAGGTTTCCTTGTGGAGACGAGATGAGTTCTGATGGGTGCCTCAGGAAAACCCCTATGCTCGTATTGGAATCAGGCTTTTGAGGACACATGCCTGTAACCCAAAGCAATGGATCATATTATGGCCTAGGGTCCTGTCTGGTTCAATCTTCTTCTCTGGGGACATCCATCTATGGTATGAGTGGAGGGTGATTATCAGCTGGTGTCAGACAGCCCTTGTTTGTTCCGGGCGACCTACACTATTGGGATGGCCTCAGGGACTTTGGAGGTTTCTCCTAATTTGTACTATTTTGGACCATGGAATGGGCAGAATTCCCATGGATTGGTAGGCACAGTCCTAATGTGTGGCTCCAGGGGCCCAGCCTGCAGGGTGGTTGGCCCAAGACTTTGAGGACAGAAGTCTGAAAACACAAACTCAGCTTAGATTTGGGGACGTAGGTATGGCAGGCCCGATCTACAAACCATGAGAAGAACTCTTCAGGATATGAAGAAAGTGCTAGTCTGAGGCGCTTGCTCAGGCTTTTGTCTCTGGATTTTGTATCAGCGATGGCCGTGGAATGTCGGGGAGGCCTCATGGGCCATGGACGAATCTTCCTCTCTGAGGATTTGGCCCGATTCCCAATTGCTTTTCGTCAATCTGTGGGATGGGAGGACTCATTTCAGTTTTGTTACCTCAGGTGTCCCACCAAAAGAGGAAT
>NW_028133525.1:0-19983 GCF_964662115.1 Mustela nivalis
GAGGCACGAGCAGGTTGATCCTCATCTGGGTTTTCTGGAGAGCCCCACAGGGAAACGTTTTTCTTCCGTTGGGCAGACACTGGGCTGGGTTGTGGTTCTGGAGTTCCAAGTCCGGAGGGCTTGTTTGCCAGGAGTGTGAGGAAAGAAGTCTGAAAACACAAGCTAGCGTGAGGTTTGGGACCGAGGGCACGGCAGGCCCACTCTGCAGAGGCTGAATCGATATCTCCTGCACTGAGGTCATGTCAACTACGAGACGTGCTTCAGGCTAGAGTTCTTGTCCAGCATGGCCTCTTCCTGAAGGGTGTGGGGGCTTCATGAGGCCAGAAAGTTTTGCCTACGATGGGATTTGTGAACTGCTCCAAAACTGAAGGTTACCTTCTGCACGACAGTCGAGTCCTATTGGATGGTTCCAAGAGGCCCCATATGGAAAGACTCGAGAGCAGGTGTCTAAGCATGGATGCCTGGGAACGCCACCTCATATTCCCACTCTTTAGTCACGACAAGGAAGGCTCAATCTGCGGGCTCCTGGGTGAGCTACCCAGAGGGGAGAGTTGAAATGGACTCTCCTGAAGATGAGTCCTACTGTGGCTTGGTGGCCTGGGAGACCTTGGAATGTGGAGGTGGCTCAGGGACTCTGCAGGATTCTCCAACATGAGGTGTTTGACACGGCTCCAACAAGGAAACTTCCCATGTGGAGACGAGAGGAGTTCTGTTCCGTGCCTCAGGAAAGCCCCATAACCTATTCTTCGAACCAAAGCCTCTGAGGAGTGACACATGGAAACCAAAGCAAGAGTTGAGACTACGGCCTAAAGGCCTGTCCGGCTCAACCTTCTATCTCTGTTGACATCTGTGTGCATGCATTCATGGATGTAGCTGCTCAGCTTGTGTCCGAATGCCCCTGTGAGTCCAGTGAGGCTCCCAGTAGTGGGATGTCCTCGGAGGCCCTGAGGTTTCTCATATTCTGGAGGTGTGTGGCCAAAGGAATGGACACAGTTTCCCAGGAGAGAGCAGGCACGGTCCTGTGGTATGGCTCCAGAGGACCCAGCCTAGAGGCTGTGTTTGCCAGGGCTGTGGGGACAGATGTCTGAAAAAGCAAACTTGGCTCAGCTAGGGGCCAATGTATTGGCAAGCCTGATCTCTAGTCCGTGAGGGGAGATCCTCTGGAAATCAAAGTAGGGCAAGTGGGAGGCAGTCACTCAGGATTATGTCTCTGGGTGTTGCGTTTACAGTGTCTGGTCAGGGTAGGGGTTGTCTCAGAGGCCGAGGAAGAGCCTTCCTCTCGGGGGATTGTCCAAGCTCCCAAGTGTTTGTGTTCATTCTGTGGGAATGAAGAGTACTGTTTTCTGCCACAGGGGACCCCCCAGGAGAGGGACTCTAGAGCACAGCAGTGGGTTCCCTCAACTGGAATACACACAATCTAGTTAGTCCTGGGTGCCTATGGGCATGGCAAGCCACATATGCCGGCGCTTGGTCCAGTCACTGAGAGGCGTTACTTGAATAAGGTACTCACGCTGAGGGTCACAATGTGTGTTTGTGCCCAAGGCGGCCCTCACGCTTGGGCGTGGCCTCATGGGCCATGCCGTTTTCTCCTACACTGAAGGTTTGACTCACTGCCAGCAGCAAGGTTTCTTGCCAGGGGGAAGGAGGGGTTGTGACTTGTGCATCAGGTTCCCCCCTGTGCAGGGATTGGAGATAAGGTCTAGGTTCCGATGACTGGAAACCCATGTTGGGAATGGATGGTGGCCTAAGGCAGTGGCGGGTCCAATGTGCTGGGTGTGCAGCCAGCTGTGTCGGTGTCTTTTGGAAGGTCTGGGCTCAGGCTATTTGCGACAGAGCATCACTGTTTAAGGTAGCCTATGCAATTGGGGTGTTGCCGAGGGCCAAACAGTTTGATCCTCATTTGGGGTTTCTGGGCAGCGCCATAGACAATGTTTTTCTCTTGGGAGGCAGGCACAGTGCTTCATTGTGGACCCAAAATTCCCAGTAGGGAGGGTTTGTGGGCCAGGAGTGTGAGGACGGAATTCTGAGAACACAAGCTAGTGTGAGGATTGGAGCCAAGGGCAGAGCAGGCCCACTCTGCAGAGGCTGAATCAAAATCTCCTGCATCTGAAGTCAGGCTGAGGATCAGACGTTGGCTGAGGCTGGAGGATGTGTCCATGATGGCACCTTCATGAAGTGAGGGCCTCATGAGGCCAAGGAAGTTTTCCCACGCTGAATTTGGAGGTTGCCCCAAACCACAAGGTTTCCTTCTGCGGGACATTCGAGTCCTGTTGCATGGCTCCAGGACATACCATATGGAAGGACTGGAGAGCAGGGTTTGAAGGATGGATCCCTGTACAGCATGCCTCGCATTCCCATTGGCTATTAGCGACAAGATATGTTTGATCTGCTGCCTCTGGAACACGCGACCCAGGGGGCTGAGATGAAATGGCCTCTCCTGAGGCTGCGTCATAATGTGCGTTTGGGTCCATGGAGACCTTGGAATGTGCTGGTTGTTCAGTGGCCCTGCGGAACTCTCCTACCGGAAGTGTTTGATACATCCCAGTAAGAAAGCTGCCCGTGTGGAGATGAGAGAGGTTTGGTTTGGTGCCTCAGAAAAGCCCAATGTGGTGGTCTACGAAAACAGTCCTCTGAGAACGGAAACATGGAAACCAAAGCTAAGGTTCAGATTAGGGCCTGGGGGCCTGTCCATTTCAACCTTCTGTCTCTGGGGACACTGTCTGAGAGTCTAAGTGGAGATAGTTGCTCCGCTGGTGTCAGAGAGCCCCTCTTAGTCCAGGGTGGCCTATACTATTGATGGCCTCAGGGACCTTGGAGCTTTTCCCTAACCTGTAGGGTTGTGTTCAATGGATTGGGCACACTTTCCTTGGAGAGGGCAGGCACAATCTTTTGCTGTTTGGTCCAGAGACCTTGGCCTGTATGTTGTGTGGGTCCAGGCTGTGGGCACAGAAGGCTGAATACACAAACTCAGCTTATGAGTGGCGCCTAGGGTATGGCAGGCCAGATGTACAGCCCGAGAGGGAGCTCCTGGGCCTCTGAAACAAGGGCGAGTGGGAGGCGTTCCTTCAGGCTTTTGTCTCTGGATGTTGTGTCCGGGATAGCCGTGGATTGGAGCGGTGGCCTCAGGTACTGTGGACGAGTATCCCTCTCTGGGGATTTGTCCCAGCTCCCAAGAGTTTGGGTTCATTTTGTGGGAAGGGTGGAGTCGTGTTGTCTGGCTCATGGGTCTCTCCAAGTAAGGGATTCCAGAGCAGAGCTGCAGGTACGGGCGGGGCGACTGGAAAATTCAAACCGTGGTGAGGATTGGGTGCATAGGGGCTTGGCAAGCCCCATATGTGGGCTCTTGGTCCAGGCCCTGACAGGCCTTTCTTTGACAAGGGGCTCATGCTGAGGGTCACAGTGTGAATTTGTGCCCAAGCAGCACTCAAGTTTGGGCGTGGCATCAGGGGCCATGAAGGTTTCTCCCACCCTGAAGGTGTGACTCCATGCCAAGAGCAAGCTTGACAGACATGGGGATGGAGGAGTTCTGTTTTGTGCTTGCTATTACCAGCTGTGTGGAGAATTGATATAATGTCTAGGTTCAGATATCTGAAAACCAAGGTTAGGATGAGGTGACGGCATAAGACCATGGCGTGTCCGAAGTGCTGGGTGTGCGGCCAGCTGTCTCCTTGTCTGTCTGGACGTCTGGCTTCAGGCTGTGTCAGGCAGAGCATGAGTGCCCAGAGCAGCCTATCCAGTTCGGGTACTGTCGAGGCCCGAGCAGGTTGATCCTCATCTGGGTTTTCTGGAGAGCCCCACAGGGAAACGTTTTTCTTCCGTTGGGCAGACACTGGGCTGGGTTTTGGTTCTGGAGTTCCTAGTCCGGAGGGCTTGTTTGCCAGGAGTTTGAGGAAGGAAGTCTGAAAACACAAGCTAGCGTGAGGTTTGGGACCGAGGGCACGGCAGGCCCACTCTGCAGAGGCTGAATCGAGATCTCCTGCACTGAGGTCATGTCACCTATGAGACGTGCCTCAGGCTAGAGTGTTTGTCCAGCATGGCCTCTTCCTGAAGGGTGTGGGGGCTTCATGAGGCCAGAAAGTTTTGCCTACGATGGGATTTGTGAACTGCTGCAAAACTGAAGGTTACCTTCTGCACGACAGTCGAGTCCTATTGGATGGTTCCAAGAGGCCCCATATGTAAAGACTCGAGAGCAGGTGTCTAAGCATGGATGCCTGGGAACGCCACCTCATATTCCCACTCTTTAGTCAGGACAAGGCATGCTCAATCTGCGGGCTCCTGGGTGAGCTACCCAGAGGGGAGAGTTGAAATGGACTCTCCTGAAGATGAGTCCTACTGTGGCTTGGTGGCCTGGGAGACCTTGGAATGTGGAGGTGGCTCAGGGACTCTGCAGGATTCTCCAACATGAGGTGTTTGACACGGCTCCAACAAGGAAACTTCCCATGTGGAGACGAGAGGAGTTCTGTTCCGTGCCCCAGGAAAGCCCCATACCCTGTTCTTCGAACCAAAGCCTCTGAGGAGTGACACCTGGAAACCAAAGCAAGAGTTGAGACTACGGCCTAAAGGCCTGTCCGGCTCAACCTTCTATCTCTGTTGACATCTGTGTGCATGCATTCATGGATGTAGCTGCTCAGCTTGTGTCCGAATGTCCCTGTGAGTCCAGTGAGGCTCCCAGTAGTGGGATGTCCTCGGAGGCCTTGAGGTTTCTCATATTCTGGAGGTGTGTGGCCAAAGGAATGGACACAGTTTCCCAGGAGAGAGCAGGCACGGTCCTGTGGTATGGCTCCAGAGGACCCAGCCTAGAGGCTGTGTTTGCCAGGGCTGTGGGGACAGATGTCTGAAAAAGCAAACTTGGCTGAGCTAGGGGCCAATGTAATGGCAGGCCTGATCTCTAGTCCGTGATGGGAGATCCTCTGGAAATCAAAGTAGGGCAAGTCGGAGGCAGTCACTCAGATTTTGTCTCTGGGTGTTGCGTTTACAGTGTCCGGTCAGGGTAGGGGTTGTCTCAGAGGCCGAAGAGGTGGGAATGAAGAGTACTGTTTTCTGCCACAGGGGACCCCCCAGGAGATGGACTCTAGAGCACAGCAGTGGGTTCCCTCAACTGGAATACACACCATCTAGTTAGTCCTGGGTGCCTATGGGCATGGCAAGCCACATATGCGGGCTCTTGGTCCAGTCACTGAGAGGCGTTACTTAAATAAGGTACTCACGCTGAGGGTCACAATGTGTGTTTGTGCCCAAGGCGGCCCTCACGCTTGGGCGTGGCCTCATGGGCCATGCCGTTTTCTCTTACACTGAAGGTTTGACTCACTGCCAGCAGCAAGGTTTCTTACCAGGGGGAAGGAGGGGTTTTGACTTGTGCATCAGGTTCCCCCCTGTGCAGGGATTGGAGATAAGGTCTAGGTTCCGATGACTGAAAACCCAGGTTGGGAATGGATGGTGGCCTAAGGCAGTGGCGGGTCCAATGTGCTGGGTGTGCAGCCAGCTGTGTCGGTGTCTGTTGGAAGGTCTGGGCTCAGGCTATTTGCGACAGAGCATGACTGTTTAAGGTAGCCTATGCAATTGAGGTGTTGCCGAGGGCCAAGCAGTTTGATCCTCATTTGTGGTTTCTG
Organism: Mustela nivalis; assembly: GCF_964662115.1. NCBI lineage: Eukaryota > Metazoa > Chordata > Mammalia > Carnivora > Mustelidae > Mustela > Mustela nivalis. Next base: position 5,610 of record NW_028133525.1, read on the forward strand.
GGCAGCGCCATAGACAATGTTTTTCTCCTGGGAGGCAGGCACAGTGCTTCATTGTGGCCCCAGAATTCCCAGTAGGGAGGGTTTGTGGGCCAGGAGTGTGAGGACGGAAGTCTGAAAACACAAGCTAGTGTGAGGATTGGAGCCAAGGGCAGAGCAGGCCCACTCTGCAGAGGCTGAATCAAAATCTCCTGCATCTGAAGTCAGGCTGAGGATCAGACGTTGGCTGAGGCTGGAGTATGTGTCCATTATGGCACCTTCATGAAGTGGGGGCCTCATGAGGCCAAGGAAGTTTTCCCACGCTGAGTTTGGAGGTTGCCCCAAACCACAAGGTTTCCTTCTGCGGGACATTCGAGTCCTGTTGCATGGCTCCAGGACATACCATATGGAAGGACTGGAGAGCAGGGTTCGAAGGATGGATCCCTGTACAGCATGCCTCGCATTCCCATTGGCTATTAGCGACAAGATATGTTTGATCTGCTGCCTCTGGAACACGCGACCCAGGGGGCAGAGTTGAAATGGCCTCTCCTGAGGATGCGTCATAATGTGCGTTTGTGTCCATGTAGACCTTGGAATGTGCTGGTTGTTCAGTGGCCCTGCGGAACTCTCCTACCAGAAGTGTTTGATACATCCCAGTAAGAAAGCTGCCCATGTGGAGATGAGAGATGTTTGGTTTGGTGCCTCAGAAAAGCACCATGTGCTGGTCTACGAAAACAGTCCTCTGAGAACGGAAACATGGAAACCAAAGCTAAAGTTCAGATTAGGGTATGGGGGCCTGTCCATTTCAACCTTCTGTCTCTGGGGACACTGTCTGAGAGTCTAAGTGGAGATAGTTGCTCCCCTGGTGTCAGAGAGCCCCTCTTAGTCCAAGGTGGCCTATACTATTGATGGCCTCAGGGACCTTGGAGCTTTTCCCTAACCTGTAGGGTTGTGGTCAATGGATTGGGCACACTTTCCTTGGAGAGGGCAGGCAAAATCTTTCGCTATTTGGTCCAGAGGCCCTAGCCTGGATGTTGTGTGGGTCCAGGCTGTGGGCACAGAAGTCTGAATACACAAACTCAGCTTATGAGTGGCGCCTAGGGTATGGCAGGCCGGATGTACAGCCCGAGAGGGAACTCCTGGGCCTCTGAAACAAGGGCGAGTGGGAGGCGTTCCTTCAGGCTTTTGTCTCTGGATGTTGTGTCCGGGATAGCCGTGGATTGGAGCGGTGGCCTCAGGTACTGTGGACGAGTATCCCTCTCTGGGGATTTGTCCCAGCTCCCAAGAGTTTGGGGTCATTTTGTGGGAAGGGTGGAGTCGTGTTGTCTGGCTCATGGGTCTCTCCAAGTAAGGGATTCCAGAGCAGAGCTGCAGGTACGGGCGGGGCGACTGGAAAATTCAAACCGTGGTGAGGATTGGGTGCATAGGGGCTTGGCAAGCCCCATATGTGGGCTCTTGTTCCAGGCACTGTCAGGCCTTTCTTTGACATGGGGCTCATGCTGAGGGTCACAGTGTGAATTTGTGCCCAAGCAGCACTCAAGTTTGGGCGTGGCATCAGGGGCCATGAAGGTTTCTCCCACCCTGAAGGTGTGACTCCATGCCAAGAGCAAGCTTGACAGCCATGTAGAAGGAAGAGTTCTGTTTTGTGCTTGCTATACCCAGCTGTGTGGATAATTGATATAATGTCTAGGTTCAGATATCTGAAAACCAAGGTTAGGATGAGGTGACGGCATAAGACCATGGCATGTCCGATGTGCTGGGTGTGCGGCCAGCTGTCTCCTTGTCTGTCTGGACGTCTGGCTTCAGGCTGTGTCAGGCAGAGCATGAGTGCCCAGAGCAGCCTATCCAGTTCGGGTACCGTCGAGGCCCGAGCAGGTTGATTCTCATCTGGGTTTTCTGGAGAGCCCCACAGGGAAACGTTTTCTTCCGTTGGGCAGACACTGGGCTGGGTTTTGGTTCTGGAGTTCCTAGTCCGGAGGGCTTGTTTGCCAGGAGTGTGAGGAAGGAAGTCTGAAAACACAAGCTAGCGTGAGGTTTGGGACCGAGGGCACGGCAGGCCCACTCTGCAGAGGCTGAATCGAGATCTCCTGCACTGAGGTCATGTCAACTATGAGACGTGCCTCAGGCTAGAGTTCTTGTCCAGCATGGCCTCTTCCTGAAGGGTGTGGGGGCTTCATGAGGCCAGAAAGTTTTGCCTACGATGGGATTTGTGAACTGCTCCAAAACTGAAGGTTACCTTCTGCACGACAGTCGAGTCCTATTGGATGGTTCCAAGAGGCCCCATATGGAAAGACTCGAGAGCAGGTGTCTAAGCATGGATGCCTGGGAACGCCACCTCATATTCCCACTCTTTAGTCAGGACAAGGCAGGCTCAATCTGCGGGCTCCTGGGTGAGCTACCCAGAGGAGAGAGTTGAACGGTCTCTCCTGAAGATGAGTCCTACTGTGGCTTGGTGGCCTGGGAGACCCTGGAATGTGGAGGTGGCTCAGGGACTCTGCAGGATTCTCCAACATGAGGTGTTTGACACGGCTCCACAAGGAAACTTCCCATGTGGAGATGAGAGGAGTTCTGTTCGGTGCCTCAGGAAAGCCCCATACCCTATTCTTCTAACCAAAGCCTCTGAGGAGTGACACCTGGAAACCAAAGCAAGAGTTGAGACTACGGCCTAAAGGCCTGTCCGGCTCAACCTTCTATCTCTGTTGACATCTGTGTGCATGCATTCATGGATGTAGCTGCTCAGCTTGTGTCCGAATGCCCCTGTGAGTCCAGTGAGGCTCCCAGTAGTGGGATGTCCTCGGAGGCCTTGAGGTTTCTCATATTCTGGAGGTGTGTGGCCAAAGGAATGGACACAGTTTCCCAGGAGAGAGCAGGCACGGTCCTGTGGTATGGCTCCAGAGGACCCAGCCTAGAGGCTGTGTTTGCCAGGGCTGTGGGGACAGATGTCTGAAAAAGCAAACTTGGCTCAGCTAGGGGCCAATGTAATGGCAGGCCTGATCTCTAGTCCGTGAGGGGAGATCCTCTGGAAATCAAAGTAGGGCAAGTGGGAGGCAGTCACACAGGATTTTGTCTCTGGGTGTTGCGTTTACAGTGTCCGCTCAGGGTAGGGGTTGTCTCAGAGGCCGAGGAAGAGCCTTCCTCTCGGGGGATTGTCCAAGCTCCCAAGTCTTTGTGTTCATTCGGTGGGAATGAAGAGTACTGTTTTCTGCCACAGGGGACCCCCCAGGATAGGGCCTCTAGAGCACAGCAGTGGGTTCCCTCAACTGGAATACACACCATCTAGTTAGTCCTGGGTGCCTATGGGCATGGCAAGCCACATATGCGGGCGCTTGGTCCAGTCACTGAGAGGCGTTACTTAAATAAGGTACTCACGCTGAGGGTCACAATGTGTGTTTGTGCCCAAGGCGGCCCTCACGCATGGGCGTGGCCTCATGGGCCATGCCGTTTTCTCCTACACTGAAGGTTTGACTCACTGCCAGCAGCAAGGTTTCTTGCCAGGGGGAAGGAGGGGTTCTTACTTGTGCATCAGGTTACCCCCTGTGCAAGGATTGGAGATAAGGTCTAGGTTCCGATGACTGAAAACCCAGGTTGGGAATGGATGGTGGCCTAAGGCAGTGGTGGGTCCAATGTGCTGGGTGTGCAGCCAGCTGTGTCGGTGTCTGTTGGAAGGTCTGGGCTCAGGCTATTTGTGACAGAGCATCACTGTTTAAGGTAGCCTATGCAATTGGGGTGTTGCCGAGGGCCAAGCAGTTTGATCCTCATTTGGGGTTTCTGGGCAGCGCCATAGACAATGTTTTTCTCCTGGGAGGCAGGCACAGTGCTTCATTGTGGCCCCAGAATTCCCAGTAGGGAGGGTTTGTGGGCCAGGTGTGTGAGGACGGAAGTCTGAAAACACAAGCTAGTGTGAGGATTGGAGCCAAAGGCAGAGCAGGCCCACTCTGCAGAGGCTGAATCAAAATCTCCTGCATCTGAAGTCAGGCTGAGGATCAGACGTTGGCTGAGGCTGGAGTATGTGTCCATGATGGCACCTTCATGAAGTGGGGGCCTCATGAGGCCAAGGAAGTTTTCCCACGCTGAGTTTGGAGGTTGCCCCAAACCACAAGGTTTCCTTCTGCGGGACATTCGAGTCCTGTTGCATGGCTCCAGGACATACCATATGGAAGGACTGGAGAGCAGGGTTCGAAGGATGGATCCCTGTACAGCATGCCTCGCATTCCCATTGGCTATTAGCGACAAGATATGTTTGATCTGCTGCCTCTGGAACACGCGACCCAGGGGGCTGAGTTGAAATGGCCTCTCCTGAGGATGCGTCATAATGTGCGTTTGGGTCCATGGAGACCTTGGAATGTGCTGGTTGTTCAGTGGCCCTGCGGAACTCTCCTACCTGAAGTGTTTGATACATCCCAGTAAGAAAGCTGCCCATGTGGAGATGAGAGATGTTTGGTTTGGTGCCTCAGAAAAGCCCCATGTGCTGGTCTACGAAAACAGTCCTCTGTGAACGGAAACATGGAAACCAAAGCTAAGGTTCAGATTTCAACCTTCTGTCTCTGGGGACACTGTCTGAGAGTCTAAGTGGAGATAGTTGCTCCGCTGGTGTCAGAGAGCCCCTCTTAGTCCAGGGTGTCCTATACTATTGATGGCCTCCGGGACCTTGGAGCTTTTCCCTAACCTGTAGGGTTGTGGTCAATGGATTGGGCACACTTTCCTTGGAGAGTGCAGGCACAATCTTTCTCTGTTTGGTCCAGAGGCCCTAGCCAGGATGTTGTGTGGGTCCAGGCTGTGGGCACAGAAGTCTGAATACACATACTCAGCTTATGATTGGCGTCTAGGGTATGGCCGGGCGGATGTACAGCCCGAGAGGGAGCTCCTGGGCCTCTGAAACAACGGCGAGTGGGAGGCGTTCCTTCAGGCTTTTGTTTCTGGATGTTGTGTCCGGGATAGCCGTGGATTGGAGCGGTGGCCTCAGGTACTGTGGACGAGTATCCCTCTCAGGGGATTTGTCCCAGCTCCCAAGAGTTTGGGGTCATTTTGTGGGAAGGGTGGAGTCGTGTTGTCTGGCTCATGGGTCTCTCCAAGAAAGGGATTCCAGAGCAGAGCTCCAGGTACGGGCGGGGCGACTGGAAAATTCAAACCGTGGTGAGGATTGGGTGCATAGGGGCTTGGCAAGCCCCATATGTGGGCTCTTGGTCCAGGCCCTGACAGGCCTTTCTTTGACATAGGGCTCATGCTGAGGGTCACATTGTGAATTTGTGCCCAAGCAGCACTCAAGTTTGGGCGTGGCATCAGGGGCCATGAAGGTTTCTCCCACCCTGAAAGTGGGACTCCATGCCAAGGGCAAGATTGACAGCCCTGGGGAAAGAGGAGTTCTGTTTTGTGCTTGCTATACCCAGCTGTGTGGAGAATTGATATAATGTCTAGGTTCAGATATCTGAAAACCAAGGTTAGGATGAGGTGACGGCATAAGACCATGGCATGTCCGAAGTGCTGGGTGTGCGGCCAGCTGTCTCCTTGTCTGTCTGGACGTCTGGCTTCAGGCTGTGTCAGGCAGAGCATGAGTGCCCAGAGCAGCCTATTCAGGTCGGGTACCGTCGAGGCCCGAGCAGGTTGATCCTCATCTGGGTTTTCTGGAGAGCCCCACAGGGAAACGTTTTTCTTCCGTTGGGCAGACACTGGGCTGGGTTTTGGTTCTGGAGTTCCTAGTCCGGAGGGCTTGTTTGCCAGGAGTGTGAGGAAGGAAGTCTGAAAACACAAGCTAGCGTGAGGTTTGGGACCGAGGGCACGGCAGGCCCACTCTGCAGAGGCTGAATCGAGATCTCCTGCACTGAGGTCATGTCAACTATGAGACGTGCCTCAGGCTAGAGTGTTTGTCCAGCATGGCCTCTTCCTGAAGGGTGTGGGGGCTTCATGAGGCCAGAAAGTTTTGCCTACGATGGGATTTGTGAACTGCTCCAAAACTGAAGGTTACCTTCTGCACGACAGTCGAGTCCTATTGGATGGTTCCAAGAGGCCCCATATGGAAAGACTCGAGAGCAGGTCTCTAAGCATGGATGTCTGGGAACGCCACCTCATATTCCCACTCTTTAGTCAGGACAAGGCAGGCTCAATCTGCGGGCTCCAGGGTGAGCTACCCAGAGGGGAGAGTTGAAATGGACTCTCCTGCAGATGAGTCCTACTGTGGCTTGGTGGCCTGGGAGACCTTGGAATGTGGAGGTGGCTCAGGGTCTCTGCAGGATTCTCCAACATGAGGTGTTTGACACGGCTCCAACATGGAAACTTCCCATGTGGAGACAAGAGGAGTTCTGTTCCGTGCCTCAGGAAAGCCCCATACCCTGTTCTTCGAACCAAAGCCTCTGAGGAGTGACATCTGGAAACCAAAGCAAGAGTTGAGACTACGGCCTAAAGGCCTGTCCGGCTCAACCTTCTATCTCTGTTGACATCTGTGTGCATGCATTCATGGATGTAGCTGCTCAGCTTGTGTCCAAATGCCCCTGTGAGTCCAGTGAGGCTCCCAGTATTTGGATGTCCTCGGAGGCCTTGAGGTTTCTCATATTCTGGAGGTGTGTGGCCAAAGGAATGGACACAGTTTCCCAGGAGAGAGCAGGCACGGTCCTGTGGTATGGCTCCAGAGGACCCAGCCTAGAGGCTGTGTTTGCCAGGGCTGTGGGGACAGATGTCTGAAAAAGCAAACTTGGCTCAGCTAGGGGCCAATGTAATGGCAGGCCTGATCTCTAGTCCGTGAGGGGAGATCCTCTGGAAATCAAAGTAGGGCAAGTGGGAGGCAGTCACTCAGGATTTTGTCTCTGGGTGTTGCATTTACAGTGTCCGGTCAGGGTAGGGGTTGTCTCAGAGGCCGAGGAAGAGCCTTCCTCTCGGGGGATTGTCCAAGCTCCCAAGTCTTTGTGTTCATTCTGTGGGAATGAAGAGTACTGTTTTCTGCCACAGGGGACCGCCCAGGAGAGGGACTCTAGAGCACAGCAGTGGGTTCCCTCAACTGGAATACACACCATCTAGTTAGTCCTGGATGCCTATGGGCATGGCAAGCCACATATGCGGGCTCTTGGTCCAGTCACTGAGAGGCGTTACTTGAATAAGGTACTCACGCTGAGGGTCACAATGTGTGTTTGTGCCCAAGGCGGTCCTCACGCTTGGGCGTGGCCTCATGGGCCATGCCGTTTTCTCCTACACTGGAGGTTTGACTCACTGCCAGCAGCAAGGTTTCTTGCCAGGGGGAAGGAGGGGTTCTGACTTGTGCATTAGGTTCCCACCTGTGCAGGGATTGGAGATAAGGTCTAGGTTCCGATGACTGAAAACTCAGGTTGGGAATGGATGGTGGCCTAAGGCAGTGGCGGGTCCAATGTGCTGGGTGTGCAGCCAGCTGTGTCGGTGTCTGTTGGAAGGTCTGGGCTCAGGCTATTTGCGACAGAGCATCAGTGTTTAAGGTAGCCTATGCAATTGGGGTGTTGCCGAGGGCCAAGCAGTTTGATCCTCATTTGGGGTTTCTGGGCAGCGCCATAGACAATGTTTTTCTCCTGGGAGGCAGGCACAGTGCTTCATTGTGGCCCCAGAATTCCCAGTAGGGAGGGTTTGTGGGCCAGGAGTGTGAGGACGGAAGTCTGAAAACACAAGCTAGTGTGAGGATTGGAGCCAAGGGCAGAGCAGGCCCACTCTGCAGAGGCTGAATCAAAATCTCCTGCATCTGAAGTCAGGCTGAGGATCAGACTTTGGCTGAGGCTGGAGTATGTGTCCATGATGGCACCTTCATGAAGTGGGGGCCTCATGAGGCCAAGGAAGTTTTCCCACGCTGAGTTTGGAGGTTGCCCCAAACCACAAGGTTTCCTTCTGCGGGACATTCGAGTCCTGTTGCATGGCTCCAGGACATACCATATGGAAGGACTGGAGAGCAGGGTTCGAAGGATGGATCCCTGTACAGCATGCCTCGCATTCCCATTGGCTATTAGCGACAAGATATGTTTGATCTGCTGACTCTGGAACACGCGACCCAGGGGGCTGAGTTGAAATGGCCTCTCCTGAGGATGCGTCATAATGTGCGTTTGGGTCCATGGAGACCTTGGAATGTGCTGGTTGTTCAGTGGCTCTGCGGAACTCTCCTACCTGAAGTGTTTGATACATCCCAGTATGAAAGCGGCCCATGTGGAGATGAGAGAGGTTTGGTTTGGTGCCTCAGAAAAGCCCCATGTGCTGGTCTACGAAAACAGTCCTCTGAGAACGGAAACATGGAAACCAAAGCTAAGGTTCAGATTAGGGCCTGGGGGCCTGTCCATTTCAACCTTCTGTCTCTGGGGACACTGTCTGAGAGTCTAAGTGGAGATAGTTGCTCCGCTGGTGTCAGAGAGCCCCTCTTTTCCAGGGTGGCCTATACTATTGATGGCCTCAGGGACCTTGGAGCTTTTCCCTAACCTGTAGGGTTGTGGTCAATTCATTGGGCACACTTTCTTTGGAGAGGGCAGGCACAATCTTTTGCTGTTTGGTCCAGAAGCCCTAGCCTGGATGTTGTGTGGGTCCAGGCTGTGGGCACAGAAGTCTGAATACACAAACTCAGCTTATGAGTGGCACCTAGGGTATGGCATGCCGGAGGTACAGCCCGAGAGGGAGCTCCTGGGCATCTGAAACAAGGGCGAGTGGGAGGCGTTCCTTCAGGCTTTTGTCTCTGGATGTTGTGTCCGGGATAGCCGTGGATTGGAGCGGTGGCCTCAGGTACTGTGGACGAGTATCCCTCTCTGGGGATTTGTCCCAGCTCCCAAGAGTTTGGGGTCATTTTTGGGAAGGGTGGAGTCGTGTTGTCTGGCTCATGGGTCTCTCCAAGTAAGGGATTCCAGAGCAGAGCTCCAGATACGGGCGGGGCGACTGGAAAATTCAAACCGTGGTGAGGATTGGGTGCATAGGGGCTTGGCAAGCCCCATATGTGGGCTCTTGGTCCAGGCCCTGACAGGACTTTCTTTGACATGGGGCTCATGCTGAGGGTCACAGTGAGAATTTGTGCCCAAGCAGCACTCAAGTTTGGGCGTGGCATCAGGGGCCATGAAGGTTTCTCTCACCCTGAAGGTGTGACTCCATGCCAAGGGCAAGCTTGACAGCCATGGGGAAGGAGGAGTTCTGTTTTGTGCTTGCTATACCCAGCTGTGTGGAGAATTGATATAATGTCTAGGTTCAGATATCTGAAAACCAAGGATAGGATGAGGTGACGGCATAAGACCATGGCGTGTCCGAAGTGCTGGGTGTGCGGCCAGCTGTCTCCTTGTCTGTCTGGACGTCTGGCTTCAGGCTGTGTCAGGCAGAGCATGAGTGCCCAGAGCAGCCTATCCAGTCGGGTACCGTCGAGGCCCGAGCAGGTTGATCCTCATCTGGGTTTTCTGGAGAGCCCCACAGGGAAACGTTTTTCTTCCGTTGGGCAGACACTGGGCTGGGTTTTGGTTCCGGAGTTCCTAGTCCGGAGGGCTTGTTTGCCAGGAGTGTGAGGAAGGAAGTCTGAAAACACAAGCTAGCGTGAGGTTTGGGACCGAGGGCACGGCAGGCCCACTCTGCAGAGGCTGAATCGAGATCTCCTGCACTGAGGTCATGTCAACTATGAGACGTGCCTCAGGCTAGAGTGTTTGTCCAGCATGGCCTCTTCCTGAAGGGTGTGGGGGCTTCATGAGGCCAGAAAGTTTTGCCTACGATGGGATTTGTGAACTGCTCCAAAACTGAAGGTTACCTTCTGCACGACAGTCGAGTCCTATTGGATGGTTCCAAGAGGCCCCATATGGAAAGACTCGAGAGCAGGTGTCTAAGCATGGATGCCTGGGAACGCCACCTCATATTCCCACTCTTTAGTCAGGACAAGGCAGGCTCAATCTGCGGGCTCCTGGGTGAGCTCCCAGAGAGGAGAGTTGAAATGGACTCTCCTGAAGATGAGTCCTACTGTGGCTTGGTGGCCTGGGAGACCTTGGAATGTGGAGGTGGCTCAGGGACTCTGCAGGATTCTCCAACATGAGGTGTTTGACACGGCTCCAACAAGGAAACTTCCCATGTGGAGACGAGAGGAGTTCTGTTCCGTGCCTCAGGAAAGCCCCATACCCTGTTCTTCGAACCAAAGCCTCTGAGGAGTGACACCTGGAAACCAAACAAGAGTTGAGACTACGGCCTAAAGGCCTGTCCGGCTCAACCTTCTATCTCTGTTGACATCTGTGTGCATGCATTCATGGATGTAGCTGCCTAGCTTGTGTCCGAATGCCCCTGTGAGTCCAGTGAGGCTCCCAGTAGTGGGATGTCCTCGGAGGCCTTGAGGTTTCTCATATTCTGGAGGTGTGTGGCCAAAGGAATGGACACAGTTTCCCAGGAGAGAGCAGGCACGGTCCTGTGGTATGGCTCCAGAGGACCCAGCCTAGAGGCTGTGTTTGCCAGGGCTGTGGGGACAGATGTCTGAAAAAGCAAACTTGGCTCAGCTAGGGGCCAATGTAATGGCAGGCCTGATCTCTAGTCCGTGAGGGGAGATCCTCTGGAAATCAAGGTAGGGCAAGTGGGAGGCAGTCACTCAGGATTTTGTCTCTGGGTGTAGCGTTTACAGTGTCCGGTCAGGTAGGGGTTGTCTCAGAGTCCGAGGAAGAGCCTTCCTCTCGGGGGATTGTCCAAGCTCCCAAGTGTTTGTGTTCATTCTGTGGGAATGAAGAGTACTGTTTTCTGCCACAGGGGACCCCCCAGGAGAGGGACTCTAGAGCACAGCAGTGGGTTCCCTCAACTGGAATACACACCATCTAGTTAGTCCTGGGTGCCTATGGGCACGGCAAGCCACATATGTGGGCTCTTGGTCCAGTCACTGAGAGGCGTTACTTGAATAAGGTACTCAAGCTGAGGGTCACAATGTGTGTTTGTGCCCAAGGCGGCCCTCACGCTTGGGCGTGGCCTCATGGGCCATGCCGTTTTCTCCTACACTGAAGGTTTGACTCACTGCCAGCAGCAAGGTTTCTTGCCAGGGGGAAGGAGGGGTTCTGACTTGTGCATCAGGTTCCCCCCTGTGCAGGGATTGGAGATAAGGTCTAGGTTCCGATGACTGAAATCCCAGGTTGGGAATGGATGGTGGCCTAAGGCAGTGGCGGGTCCAATGTGCTGGGTGTGCAGCCAGCTGTTTCTGTGTCTGTTGGAAGGTCTGGGCTCAGGCTATTTGCGACAGAGCATCACTGTTTAAGGTAGCCTAAGCAATTGGGGTGTTGCCGAGGGCCAAGCAGTTTGATCCTCATTTGGGGTTTCTGGGCAGCGCCATAGACAATATTTTTCTCCTGGGAGGCAGGCACAGTGCTTCATTGTGGCCCCAGAATTCCCAGTAGGGAGGGCTGTGGGCCAGGAGTGTGAGGACGGAAGATGAAAACACAAGCTAGTGTGAGGAATGGAGCCAAGGGCAGAGCAGGCCCACTCTGCAGAGGCTGAATCAAAATCTCCTGCATCTGAAGTCAGGCTGAGGATCAGACGTTGGCTGAGGCTGGAGTATGTGTCCATGATGGCACCTTCATGAAGTGGGGGCCTCATGAGGCCAAGGAAGTTTTCCCACGCTGAGTTTGGAGGTTGCCCCAAACCACAAGGTTTCCTTCTGCGGGACATTTGAGTCCTGTTGCATGGCTCCAGGACATACCATATGGAAGGACTGGAGAGTAGGGTTTGAAGGATGGATCCCTGTACAGCATGCCTCGCATTCCCATTGGCTATTAGCGACAAGATATGTTTGATCTGCTGCCTCTGGAACACGCGACCCAGGGGGCAGAGTTGAAATGGCCTCTCCTGAGGATGCGTCATAATGTGCGTTTGGGTCCATGGAGACCTTGGAATGTGCTGGTTGTTCAGTGGCCCTGCGGAACTCTCCTACCTGAAGTGTTTGATACATCCCAGTAAGAAAGCGGCCCATGTGGAGATGAGAGAGGTTTGGTTTGGTGCCTCAGAAAAGCCCCATGTGCTGGTCTACGAAAACAGTCCTCTGAGAACGGAAACATGGAAACCAAAGCTAAGGTTCAGATTAGGGCCTTGGGGCCTGTCCATTTCAACCTTCTGTCTCTGGGGACACTGTCTGAGAGTCTAAGTGGAGATAGTTGCTCCGCTGGTGTCAGAGAGCCCCTCTTAGTCCAGGTTGGCCTATACTATTGATGGCCTCAGGGACCTTGGAGCTTTTCCCTAACCTGTAGGGTTGTGGTCAATGGATTGGGCACACTTTCCTTGGAGAGGGCAGGCACAATCTTTTGCTGTTTGGTCCAGAGGCCCTAGCCTGGATGTTGTGTGGGTCCAGGCTGTGGGCACAGAAGGCTGAATACACAAACTCAGCTTATGAGTGGCGCCTAGGGTATGGCAGGCCGGATGTACAGCCCGAGAGGGAGCTCCTGGGCCTCTGAAACAAGGGCGAGTGGGAGGCGTTCCTTCAGGCTTTTGTCTCTGGATGTTGTGTCTGGGATAGCCGTGGATTGGAGCGGTGGCCTCAGGTACTGTGGACGAGTATCCCTCTCTGGGGATTTGTCCCAGCTCCCAAGAGTTTGGGTTCATTTTGTGGGAAGGGTGGAGTCGTGTTGTCTGGCTCATGGGTCTCTCCAAGTAAGGGATTCCAGAGCAGAGCTGCAGGTACGGGCGGGGCGACTGGAAAATTCAAACCGTGGTGAGGATTGGGTGCATAGGGGCTTGGCAAGCCCCATATGTGGGCTCTTGGTCCAGGCCCTGACAGGCCTTTCTTTGACATGGGGCTCATGCTGAGGGTCACAGTGTGAATTTGTGCCCAAGCAGCACTCAAGTTTGGGCGTGGCATCAGGGGCCATGAAGGTTTCTCCCACCCTGAAGGTGTGACTCCATGCCAAGAGCAAGCTTGACAGACATGGGGATGGAGGAGTTCTGTTTTGTGCTTGCTATACCCAGCTCTGTGGAGAATTGATATAATGTCTAGGTTCAGATATCTGAAAACCAAGGTTAGGATGAGGTGACGGCATAAGACCATGGCGTGTCCGAAGTGCTGGGTGTGCGGCCAGCTGTCTCCTTGTCTGTCTGGACGTCTGGCTTCAGGCTGTGTCAGGCAGAGCATGAGTGCCCAGAGCAGCCTATCCAGTTCGGGTACCGTCGAGGCCCGAGCAGGTTGATCCTCATCTGGGTTTTCTGGAGAGCCCCACAGGGAAACGTTTTTCTTCCGTTGGGCAGACACTGGGCTGGGTTTTGGTTCTGGAGTTCCTAGTCCGGAGGGCTTGTTTGCCAGGAGTGTGAGGAAGGAAGTCTGAAAACACAAGCTAGCGTGAGGTTTGGGACCGAGGGCACGGCAGGCCCACTCTGCAGAGGCTGAATCGAGATCTCCTGCACTGAGGTCATGTCAACTATGAGACGTGCCTCAGGCTAGAGTGTTTGTCCAGCATGGCCTCTTCCTGAAGGGTGTGGGGGCTTCATGAGGCCAGAAAGTTTTGCCTACGATGGGATTTGTGAACTGCTGCAAAACTGAAGGTTACCTTCTGCACGACAGTCGAGTCCTATTGGATGGTTCCAAGAGGCCCCATATGTAAAGACTCGAGAGCAGGTGTCTAAGCATGGATGCCTGGGAACGCCACCTCATATTCCCACTCTTTAGTCAGGACAAGGCAGGCTCAATCTGCGGGCTCCTGGGTGAGCTACCCAGAGGGGAGAGTTGAAATGGACTCTCCTGCAGATGAGTCCTACTGTGGCTTGGTGGCCTGGGAGACCTTGGAATGTGGAGGTGGCTCAGGGACTCTGCAGGATTCTCCAACATGAGGTGTTTGACACGGCTCCAACAAGGAAACTTCCCATGTGGAGACGAGATGAGTTCTGTTCCGTGCCCCAGGAAAGCCCCATACCCTGTTCTTCGAACCAAAGCCTCTGAGGAGTGACACCTGGAAACAAAAGCAAGAGTTGAGACTACGGCCTAAAGGCCTGTCCGGCTCAACCTTCTATCTCTGTTGACATCTGTGTGCATGCATTCATGGATGTAGCTGCTCAGCTTGTGTCCAAATGCCCCTGTGAGTCCAGTGAGGCTCCCAGTATTTGGATGTCCTCGGAGGCCTTGAGGTTTCTCATATTCTGGAGGTGTGTGGCCAAAGGAATGGACACAGTTTCCCAGGAGAGAGCAGGCACGGTCCTGTGGTATGGCTCCAGAGGACCCAGCCTAGAGGCTGTGTTTGCCAGGGCTGTGGGGACAGATGTCTGAAAAAGCAAACTTGGCTCAGCTAGGGGCCAATGTAATGGCAGGCCTGATCTCTAGTCCGTGAGGGGAGATCCTCTGGAAATCAAAGTAGGGCAAGTGGGAGGCAGTCACTCAGGATTTTGTCTCTGGGTGTTGCATTTACAGTGTCCGGTCAGGGTAGGGGTTGTCTCAGAGGCCGAGGAAGAGCCTTCCTCTCGGGGGATTGTCCAAGCTCCCAAGTCTTTGTGTTCATTC
>NW_028133524.1:0-19854 GCF_964662115.1 Mustela nivalis
TAAAACAGAGATCAGAAGAAAAGGAAATAATATCTTCAAAGTGCTGAAGAATCCTTGCTAATTTCTAATACAATAGTATTATTTCTCTACTTGGTGTTTTTTAATTTTTCCCAGAAAAAGCTAATTTAAAAAATTGAAAAACACTGAGAAATAAATGACAGTCAACCCAGAATTCTGTTATTTAACTGTTACTTAAGAGTGAAGGCAAAGATAAAAGATTGAAAACCCAACATGTCAAAACCTGTGGCTTCCTGCTAAATTAGTACATACAGTGCATAGATGGAAGGAAAAGAAGAAAGGCTAAAAATGGGCTAACAATCTAACTTAATTTATGAAAATAATAACAAAGAATACTTAAAAAATAATTTTTAAAGGACAATACCAGTGGAAGTATATATTTAAAAAATGAAAGGAGTAACAACACCCAAAGTTGGCTTTGAGGAAGGAAGGAAGGGAGGAAAAGACAAAACCCTGGGTAAGAAATAGTTTAAAAACTGAAAGAAAGGATTATGGTTGGTGTACTTTTCTGTTTATAATGTTCTACTTGAATAAACAGGTAAACAATGTTAGGGAGGAAAGGGGATTAAATTCAGCAGAGAGATAAAATAGTAGAATAACAACTCCATTGAAATAACTTAAGAACTTGATAAAGAGATAATTTTTTTAGAAAATGGAATTCTAAAATTCAAAACTATGTGGAGAATAAACAACATGGCACCAAAACCAGACAGGGGTGTCACAAGAAAATACAGGTCCCTGTGCCTTATGAACATAGATACAGAAATCTTCAACAAAATATTAGCCAACCAAATTCAACAAGACATTAAAAGAATCATAGAGGGGCATCTGGTGAATCAGTCGGTTAAGCATCTGACTCTTGGTTTCAGCTCAGGTCATGATCTCAGGGTCCTGAGATTTAGCCCTATGCTGGGCTCCACACTCAGTGTGGATTTTGCTTGTCTCTCTCCCTTTGCATTCACATTCGCTTTATGTTTCTCTCTCTCTCTCTCTCATAAATAAAAATAAAGTCTTAAAAAAAAAAAGAATCATATTTCATGATTAAGTGGGATTTATTCCAGGCATGCAAGTCAATGTGATAGGCCACATTAAAAAATGAATAGTAAAAATCACATGATTATCCCAAAAGATGCTGGGAAAAGCATTTGACAAAATTCAACATCCATTTATGATAAAACCTCTCAAAGTGAGTATACAAGAAAAACTACCTTACCATAATAAAGGTCATATCTGACAAGCCCACAACTAACATCATACTCAGGAGTGAAAAGCTGGAAGTTTTTTCTGTAAGATTAGGAACAAGGTAAAGATGCCAGTCTGCTCTTTTATTCAACATAGTACTGGAATTCCTAACCAGAGCAACTAGGCAAGACAAAGAAAAGGCATCCAGATTGCAAAGGAAGACGTGAAATTGCCACGACATACAGATGACATAATATACAAAACCCAACCCTAAGACTCAACCAAAAAAAAAAAAAACCTTTGAGAGCTAATAATTGAAATCAGTAAAGTTGCAGCTTACAAAACGAATACACAAAGATGTGTTGCATTTCTATACACTAACAATGAAGAAAGAAATTAAGAAAGCCATCACATTTATAGTTGCATCAAAAAGAATAAAATACCTGGGAATAAACTTAACCAAGGAGGCAAAAAATCTATATGCTGAAAACTATACGATGTTGATGAAAGAAATCGAAGAAGACACAAATAAATGGAAAGATATTCTGTGCTCACAAACTGGAGGAATAAAGATTGTTAAAATGTCCATACTACCCAAAGGAAAGCCCCAAGTCCCCCAAGCTGGGGCTTGGGGTAGAGTCCTGGGGTAAATGCGTGGTTCTCAAAAGTCCTCAAAGTTGGTTTGTTTCTTGCCAATGGTCCTGACCCTGCACACTCCTCCAGCATCTGCTGTAGGGTCCCAGGGGCATCTTTGTCAGTGAGGTTAGGGGAGGAGTTAGCATAAATGTGGAATATATTGGGTGATTTCAGGACTTTGCTGAGCCTGTTTGTTTCCCCGAGGGTCATAAGATCAGGTGATTTTGTTTCATGGAAGTCTAGAAGGGATGGGGGAAAGCAGACTGAGCTGTCAAGTGGGTGCTCCAGTCTGAGAAACAGTAGATGCTGGGAGTGAGGGAGTTGGATGACATGAGATGACAGAGAATGGGGCTCATTTGAAAGGGGAACAGGCTTTGGGTGGCAGTAAAGATGGCTGGAGTTGGGGGAAGTTATGGGGTCCTTGCCCATGTCACCCCCACTCCTCAGCAAAGTCAAAGAACATCACAAAATGGTGAAAGTGCTGGGAGTTCTTAGGACAATGGAGAAGGGATGGAGCCTTACCCGGGGGTCTGATCTGCACCTGAACCAAGCAGAAGGGGGAAAGCAAATGAGAGAGCCTACACAGCTCCTCTATGTTAGGTAGCATTTTCAAGCAGAATTATCACTGATTCTAAAAGAAAAAATGCACTTGAACTTAATATCTGCTATTTATCAAGCATCTGTACCAAAACCTTCCCAACATTAAAAAAAATTTTGTTCACCCTAACGGTCTCGGGAGACGGATATTGGCATTATGGGCAGAAGAGCCTCGGTTTAGAGTGGGAGAAGCTTGTCTAAGGTCATGGAGCTGGTAATCAGCAGACTTCGGGTTGCAACTCAGGTTGGACACAGAGGGAAAGGAAGTCTTTGGGTTCTTACATAAAATCCTATTTTGCTATTTCTAATGAGAGAAAATGTATTTATTTTACCTAAATAGTTACTCTAGCTGGTAGTACTTTCATAAGAGATCCATAATGTTGGTTTCTGATAAAGTTAGGTTTGTTTTCTTTTTGTTTGTTTGTTTTTTTAAGATTTATGAGAGAGAGCTTGCACGGGAGTTGTGTGGAGGGGCAAAAACAGATGGAGAGAGAGAATCCCAGGCAGACTCCATGCTGTGGGGGAAGCCAATGTGGGGCTCCACCTCAGGGCTCTGAGACCATCACCTGAGCTGAAAGTAGGAGCAGAATGCCTAACTGACTAAGCCATCCAGGTGCCTGGTTTTAGTTAAGTAATGAATTTGTTGCAGACTTAGTATGTTTACCTTAGGAGTGGTAGGCATTTTTAATAATGAGGAGGCTTTAAAAAAGCACTTTTAAATAAGGAGGTTAAAAAAAAAAAACAGTCAATATTTTTCATTTAAAAGGGAATTTGATTTTTTTTTTAATTGTATTTATTTAAGTTGCAGAGCACAAGCAGAGGGAACATCAGACAGAGGGAGAGGGAGAAGTAGGCTCCCTACAGATGTAGGACTCGATCCCCGGACTCTAGGACCATGACCTGAGCTGAAGGCAGACACTTAACCAACTGAGCCACCCAGTCACCCCAAAGGGATTTTGATGTTTTTTTTTTAAATTTTATTTATTTATTTTACACAGAGAGAGAGAGAGAGATGAAGATCACAAGTAGGCAGAGAGGCAGGCAGAGAGAGGGGGAAGCAGGCTCCCCGCTGAGCAGAGAGCCCGATGTGGGGCTCGATCCCAGGACTCTCAGATCATGACCTGAGCCGAAGGCAGAGGCTTAACCCACTGAGCCACCCAGGCGCCCTGGGATTTTGATGTTTTAAATACAAAATTTTCATTTTATAAGAATCGTATAAGCACTGTAAACACAAAGTGGTCTCTCAGGCAACATTCATGCTTCTCTTCCTCAGAGGGCCTGCCTCCTGCATCATGCCATTTCCTGGGTCCTTTAGAGGGGAGAAAAAAAGAGACCTACTCATTTCCACTCTATTTAAAGACAGATGGAACAGTGTGCAACACTTAGGGAAAGGGCAGTTTTCATTTATACCACCACTAGTCTAGAAAATTGGAGTTAGTCGGAAAGTAGGTATTAGGATTGAAATGCAGCTGGTATCATGTTTACTTTTCAGTACATTTTCCTTCTGAAAGGAATCAAGTGAAAATTTTACTTTTGAATTAATTGAACAAAACACCACCTAGTGGTAGATGGATATATTTTGAAAGTCAAGGGAACATGGGTTTCTTGTAGAAAATCTGGGATCCATTCACTCAGTTTGTTGTTGCTTTTTTTTGTTTTTTTAACCAGGTAACTTTAGTTTAATATTAAAACATTAAAGAGCTTACATAATTGGGGTTTGGGGAGGGCTTACGGCTGCAAAAACCTGGGTAGATAAAATCCTGTCGTGCCAAATGTCATGGAACACTCCTTTCTTTATGCATGTGTTCCAATGTAGTGCTTATAGCCAGTGGGATAAATACAGTCTCCACTGTGAAGACCCCCAAAATATCCTTCCCACATTTCAAGTTTTTCATTTTCAAAGCAGCATGTGATGATAGTTTGCCTTCTTAGATAGATCAGTGAGTGCCGCAGTGCACCTTCTCAGTGGACACCCAACCATCTGCCCCGTGTCACCTCCGGCCCTTTATACACATCCCGTCTCTCTGAAGGAGACGGCCCTGCCTGTGACTTCACAGAAGAGAATCCAGCAGCTGAGAATGTACCCAGCTTCCCGCCACCAATTTTACACACTTCCGAACAACCGCCTCCGCTCTGTCTCCTTCCCTCTTGCTGAGGGAGCTCCAGCCTAATGCTCCCATCTGAATCTGGGCGTCTCTCCTCAGGCCACCTCAAGATGGTCTCCCCTCTGCCTTCTCCAGTTCATTCCCCGTCGACTCCTCAGACTCTGGCTCTGTGAGGATGGAATGTTTCTCCCACCGTAAGAGCAGAAACACCTCAGACTTACTCAGTGACCACCTCTGTCTTCAGCCTCTTTTCCTTCTTTACAGGCTATCGGCACTTGTGGCCCCCAATGCTTCACCTGCCTTCACTCCTTAGCCAGGGGGGATGCGGGGACAGAAGGCCTCTCTGGAGCGTTTGCTCAAGGGGTCATTCCTTCCTTCCTGGAGGGATTTCATGCTTTGACTGCTCTCATGTCACACTCCCCTGCCTTCCCCCACCCCGGTCATCTCAAAGGTTACTCTTCATTTTGCTCCCCCTATGAACACTGCTGTGCCTTGGAGATGGCCTTCAACTCTTCAAGTACATTTCCCTGGGTGTTGAATCCACTCCATTGGCCTAACTGGTGGACTGAAGGAGTCTGCAACCTGTTAGTACTTGTCACGGAGACAAACCCCTCATCGTCATTGCACATCTGTACTATGTTCCCTTCGTTGTTCACTGACACTCTGCCTTGTCACAAAATGGAATTGAGGGGTAAGTACGCACACGCGTGTGTGTGTGCCATGTATTACACCAAGCACTTTTTAAAAAAAAGATTTTATTTATTTGACAGAGATCACAAGTAGGCAGAGAGGCAGGCAGAGAGAGAGGAGGAAGCAGTGAGCAGAGAGCCTGATGCGGGCCTCCATGCCAGGACCCTGAGATCATGACCTGAGCTGAAGGGAGAGGCTTTAACCCACTGAGCCACCCAGGTGCCCCTACACTGAGCACTTTAAATGAATGATCTCATTTCATCCTCACCACAAACTCATGAATAAAGTCCTATTCATTTTCTCTAATTTACAAATTATAACTGAGTCTCTAGGCAGATAAATAATTTTCCCAAGGTCACACAATTAGAAAGGAACAGAGCTAGAATTTGGTGATGGGGTAATGTTTAATAATAAATCACATGCTTTTCATCTCTTCCCCTAGCCCTCTCCCCCAACCGTCAAGCAGCATAGTTCTCTAAGTGCGTGCCCTACAGAGGGATGATGGATCCAGTGTAGAGCAAAGAAGTTCTAACTCAATTTTGACTTTCAAAAGAGACATTTTAGAGCCTGATGGAGAAAAGGTAGTAGTGAGAGGCCTGGCTTTCCACTGCAAGAATGAAGCACTTGAATGAGACAGGGATTCTCGCGATGCCTCCAAACACTGAGAATTACACAGAGAAAATTAATTATAGAGCATCCGAAGAGCCGCTGAGAAGAGCAACTGCAGGATGGGACATACAGGACATACAGTCATGCCTTCCAGGTTAGGAAGGGGCTTGGAGAGATTTGGGGGCTGGTGAGTACCCAACACGTGTGAGGGTCTGTTCCTTGACCCCCACTTTGGGGCCAACATTCTGATGTACAGGAGTGACGATGACCAGCAGATAGAAACTCAGAGCACGTGGGCTTGTTTCCTGCTTTCCCGGGCAGGGCAAAGGCAGCTGCAACCCTCCTAGTTGAGGATGGTGCCAGAACACCGCCATCTCAGGAAACAGCTCAGCAGCGGATGAGAGGACTGTTTGCATCCATGTGCCCCGGGGCAGCGTCTCAGGGGCCCAGACCCTTTAGAATAGAACAAGGAATACAGCCAGAAGGTCTTGGACTCCGAAGAAGGGACGCAGAGATGCTGAGAGACTCGAGAGCCTGAAAAAGTGGTTGGGTCAAGACAGTGGGAGGCAAGACTCACCAGTGTCCGTGGACTCTGGCACAAGGCCAGGGAGCCCCAGCCCATAAGAGAGACAAGACCTCGGGATATCAACAAACACAAGATGACAGCTTAGGGACTGGGCCATGCTTCCTCATTGCCATTATGAAATTTGAGGTTCATCCTGAGCCAAAATGTCACTTGGGGAGAGCAAGAGGGAGGAAGGCAAATCCCTTGAAAGATGGAACACTCATGCCAAAGAAAACTAGAAACATAGCAGAGACTGGTGCTTAGGAGAGAGGAATTTAGGCGAGAGTGATACAAGAATTGTAGGCAGGGGGGTGCCTGGGTGGCTCAGTGGGTTAAAGCCTCTGCCTTTGGCTTGGGTCATAATGCCAGGGACCTGGGATGGAACCCTGCACCGGGCTCTCTGCTGAGCAGGGAGCCTGCTTCACTTCCTCTCTGTCTGCCTCTCTGCCTACTTGTGATCTCTTGTCTGTCAAATAAATAAATAAAATCTTAAAAAAAAAAAAAGAATTCTAGACACGGAACTGTCAGGTTATGAAAAACTCCCTCATGTCACATGTCTTCTGGAGCTGTCTTTGTTCCTTGCAGCGACCATCACAGGAAGGCTGATGGCCAATGGTCCTGTACAGTCCTGTACAGCTGGAGTGGGATTCTCACCACTGCCGCTTGTATTAAATTTGCTTTTTCCTCATTTTATTCTTTGTTTGGAAGATTGGGGGGTCAAGAATACTTTTGGGGTATTAAGAAATAAAATTTAAAAGCTAGTTAATTTGGAACATGGGTTGTGAGAGTGTGTCTTTGTTATTTCTGGATATAATCAAACAGGTCATGTGAAGGTCCAAGTAACTAGCTCCTCTTAGTGTTCATTGAGTTCTTTCCTGAAGCCCTAAGTCTCTCTTCTAGCCTATGTTCTGGGGTATCTTTACTCAATTTTTCATCAGTGTAAGTAATCCGTGTGTGTGTGTGTGTGTGTGTGTGTGTGTTCCTCAAGACCCAAAGGAACATAAGTGAATAGACCACTACCAAACCCAGCACACTGAGCAAGTCCTAAGTAATAGAGTCTCAAGTAGGACAGCAGACATCATGGATGTCTGCCCACCAGCACGCACCCCTCTTCTCTGTCCATTGAGTCCTGCCTTTGCTGGGGAATCAGCCCTCTGTGTGCTTCACGGAACTCTGGCCCCTACCCAAAGCAATCACTGCAACCCCAGGCCCTCTGGCAGTGGTTACTTTAGGGATGGCCTCATTTCCGTTTAATAATATGTAAAGCAATGGCTTCTGGGGGATGTGGGGGTCCTGGGAGAGTTTGGGGGATCTGGGGAGAGGAGCCCAAGTCTCACAGAAGGGAGGAGTGTACAGCAAGCACTAAAGTGGCCAGAGGAGACTAGGAAGAGAAACTAGTCCTGACTAGTTAGCTGACAAGTTCACATGCGGGCACAGCGCCCTGTAGTCCCTCATCTCTGCATTTTTGCTGAAGTTTAAGTCGCAGGTGGCAGCATCCCCTTGGCTGAGGCCAGGTCCCCAGCTTCTCATGCCAACTCGCAGGGGACCGGAGGGAGGGGTTCCCTGTCCACTTCAGGTTCTGTAGCGGGAGGGAGCCGTTCCCCACCAACACCTGAGACAACGAAAGAGTCACCCGACACAGAAAGAAAGGGTGGACGCTGGGTAGCCAACGGAACCCACAAGCATCCACCACAGTGAAACCAGAGCAATCGAAGCCTCAGAAACAAAACTGCTTGGGCGCTGGAGCCTGTAGGGCCTCGGCGACCTGCTTCCCAGGCTGAAATGCCCCGCGAAATACACGGAATTTAGATGCCACTGACTTTACATTTGTATCTATTTCAACCGGGCATGCAAAAAGTTACGTTTGACGCAACTCAAGAGGCTCGGAAACAGATCGCGGGGGCAGATGGCACGCGGGGAGACCGGGGTTGGCGGCGGGGACCCCGGAGGCGCGGACCGGTGGCCGCGCATGAGCACAGCATCGCCGGGACTCTGGCTCCACCTGCTGGTGCAGTTTTCCTCCGCGGTTGTTCTCGCGGGGCGTTCCCGGCGCGAGGCTCGCGCGGCGCCGCAGTGCGTGGCTTAGCCCAGGTGCGCCCCCCTGCAGCGTGGGGCGAGGATTCCCGGAGTAAGAATGGAGGAGGGGAGGCTGATCGAGAAGGCTGTGCTTGGTGGGACGGGATGGGCGCTGGGAGCAGGGTGTTCTCGTTTCCATGTCAGGACGCACGAGGAACCCAGGGCTGAGGCGGAGGATTTCTGCGTTCTCGGGGTCCCGGGGGAGGGCTGGGGCGGGGTGCTCTGCGCCTCGCTCTCACAGCGTGGACAGAGGGCGGATGCTCCCCTCCTCCTCCTTTCTCAGCCCCCTCGAGGACTGTGCCAGCAGCAGAAGTTGCCTCGGCAGGTCCGTTCCCCTTGCGTGTGTGACTCATGGCCACGGCTTCCCTCTTGCTCAAGACTTGTGCGCGCGGCCCACATCAGCTGGGGTTTATCGCAGCTTCCTGGGTTTCTCTCCCTTCTCTTCTGCAGCTCGAGACCGCTACTCTTCTCCAACCTGCTGCCAGGTGTCACACGAGGGCTTTCTGTGTTTGTGGTTCACGTCCGGGAGGCGGACCCGCGGTGCCACTGAACAAGCTGAGGCCACTGCCTGGGGACTAACTCTCCGCTACACGACGTCAGTGACCCCCTGCGAGCCTGCTGCCCACAGACCTCCTTCGCTCTCAGTGCTGTGGAATGGCCCACCATGGCCAAGTTAGGGTACAGGGCCACTGTAGCCGAGGTTCCTGGGTCTGACGACCCCCATTCACAGGGACAAGCCCAGCCCTAACCAGCTTTCTTAGAAATACAGTTTGTGTTTGTTTTTTTAATTGAGGTTTGATTAAATCAAGTAAAATGGATAGATCTTCAGTGTAGAGCTTAGAGAGTTTTTATGGATTATGGTCACCACAACCCTGGTCCAGATACACACGTGATTGGAGTTGAGTATGTTGAGTCAATTAGAGCAAATTCCTCTCCGCGCTGGGACGGGGTGGGGGATGGGCGTGGGGGGCGGTACCTAAGGCCGAGGTTCTCGAATGTTATCAGCATCAGAATCACCTGGAGGGCCTTGTTAAAACTCAGATTGCTGGGCTTCATCCCAGAGCTTCTGATTCAGTCAGTGTGGGGTGGGCTGAGAAGTTGCAGTTCTGACAAATTCCAGATGATTTGCCGGTGATGCTTTCCTTCGGGGCCACACTTCGAGAACTCCTGGGCTCAGGAATTGCCAGTAAAAGTTAGTTAAGCTGCCTGGTATTTATAACCATACAAAGAAGGAAAAGCCGTTAGCAGAATATCTTTAATTAAAATGTGTCAGCCAGGTATTTGACTGATGATCTTTGGGGGCTGAGCTTCTCTTGCCTGCCGCAGAGCTCTTTGGTATCCTGTCCGCTTCTAGCAAAGGGATCCACAAAGTTTCAAGCATGGATTGGGTCAGTACAAACTCTGCGAGCTCAAAAGGATCCGTATGCTTTTAAAAACTAGAAGACCCATTTTACCTTTTTAGAGTCAGAGGACTGGTATTTGTAAATTGTTTCAAGATCCTCAGAAGTAGGTTAATCAGTCCACACCTATTGCTAGGGCATTTTAAACATTTTTAAAAGGAGGACTAATAAGTATATATTTAGTTTTTGTTCCCGGTTTCTGACACACACCTCCTAAAATCCTTAGAATCTCTAAAGAACGGTAAGTGTCTTGTGTACTCTCATGAGATGTCTGCTATGGGGTGGGGGTGTGTGTGGCCAGACAGCTTCAGGATGTGTGAAGGTTGAAACAAGACAGAATTTGGGTTGAGAACTTATAGTTCCAACAGTCCACCCCCATCCCTGCCCTCCTGGAAGGGGAGACGGACTGGAGATTGAGTTCAGTCACTAATGGCCCATGATTGCATAAAACCTCCATAAAACCTCCTAAACCATGAGGTTCAGAGAGCTTCCAGGTTGGCGAACACATCAAGGTGCTGGGAGGGTGGCCTTCCAGAGAAGGCATGGAAGCCCCTTTCCACATATCTTTCCCTGTACATCTCATCTAGCTGGCTAGCCTTGAAGTGTGTCCTTTATGATAAACCAGTAATAGTAAGCAAAGTGCTTTTCTGAGTTCTGTGAGCCACTCTACCAAATTATTGAACCTGAGGAGGAGGGGATCATGGGAGCTCCCGATTGACAGTCGGTTGGTTGGTCAGAAGTATGGGTGACCATCTGGGACTTTTGGCTGGGCGGTCCTGCCAGGTCTGTGCTAACTCCTGGAAGTCCGCGTCAGAGCTGAACTGTAGGACATCTAGATGTTGTCTAGAGAGTCGGAGGATCAACTGATGTGCGGAAAAAACCCAACACCTTCGGTGTCAGAAGTGTTATGAGTAAAAACAGCTCAGGCACTTTAATAATTGTAAAATCAACCACCTAAAATGTGCACTTTTAACTTTTATATTCACTTTCTGAATCCAGAATCTTTTTTCATAACTTTCTTTCCAAATATTCTAGATTTTTTTTTTTAGCAAGGATTGTATATTACTTTAGTCAAAAGAATCAGAAAAAAAACAAGCACCAACACAAAAACAAAATTTCTAGGAAAAGCAACAATAGAGGTCTGAGAAGTTGAAATTGTTACCACTATTTTGATAAACAGCTGTGTTTAATTAAGAATTCTGTATTGCAAGATATTTGCTTTTCTCTATTTATCTATATCTATCTATCTATCTATCTCACAGTGTCCATAGGCTATCTCAAAGGACCCTAGGGTTCTAATCTTCTTTAATTGACACTATTGCCAGCAACTCAGTCTAATCTTTGGAAGTGTTATGCTAACCTTGCCTTTCTACTCGCTCCACATGAACCAGCCGTCAGCTAACCTGCCACTCCCTGAACTCAGGAGCCTTATTACATGAACTTCTGTTAAACCACCTTATGTTCAATTATTTGAGCCAGAACATGGGTCTTTATATGCACTTGGCTGTTTCTCATTGCTGTTTGGTCAATAATGTACAAGAAGTAGATTCCTTTAAAAAAAAAATAGACTTTTAAACAAGAGTTTTAGTATACTACCTTCTTTTTTTTTTTTTTTTTTAAGCAGCATGGAGAGGTTGGACCACTGTTTGGAGAAGGATAGGAAGGAAGGTTTTTTTAAAAGAAAAAGTCAGCTTTTTCACTTTGGAGCAAATGGATTAATTCTGGTCCTCCTCAATTTATTTTAATTCCTTTATGTTTCCTTAGTGTGGGCTCCACTAGCCATTGGTTGTTCTGTGAGCAAACATTCTGGAAACTCTTTTTGCGGAAAGGAATGTACTGGCAGACAAGATTTGAACATCAACCCTGTCTTCTGTGCTTCCAGGGCTGAGAGGGAAGGGACCAAATTGAAAAACTACCATTAGATAGATTCACAAGGCTTCATCTCAGCATCACATTAGGACAGAACCAGTGTTTGGTTCTTCGGAGGCCATGGCCACAGGTAAAAGCAATAGTGAAAGTAGGCTCAACTCTAACTTCTTGGGCACAAGCCTAAAGACGGGACCAGCTGGGGACAATCTGCCCTGGGGGGAGGGGGAGAGGCAGCCATGGCTCTTCCACTCTGATGGGGCCTTGCAGGCGAAAGCCAACAAATATATGTAGCTGTTGCTACTTTCCAAAAGAGGCAGCTCATTGGTCAAGTATTTGATGAACCCCTTTTGAATCTAAAATACAAACCCAAAACTCAAAACCGAGTCATGTATCTTTTTCTCTTAATTTTTAAAAAAATTCTATTTTTTTTATTTGCTAGAGAGAGGGAGCCCAAGTAGGGAGAATGGCGGGCAGAGGGAGAGGGAATAGCAGTCTCCCCGCTGAGCAAGGAGCCTGCCTATGCTGGACTCGATCCCATTGGGATTGTAACCTGAGCCAAAGGCAGCGGCTTAACTGACTGAGCCACCCAGGCATCCCAGGAGTCCTATCTTTTTAGAATCTGAAATGAAACCGAGCAGTCCTGGGTGATCCATCCTTCCCACAATTCTTTGCTAATGGGTCCCTAAACTCCTATTCACCCTGCACCCCTCAGGCTCAGGGGCTTGCAGCTTTGCAGGGCAGCCCTCGCCATCACCAGACCGCTCTGCTCTACAGGGCAAAGAGAACATCCTCCCGCTGAGCTAGGGTTTGCCCCCTGCAGCCTTCCACGCTGGGCTTCTGGAGCATTCAGAAAAAGGCCTCCCCGGGCCAGTATCGGAAGTGTCTGAAGTCTGCAGTGTCATCTTCTCTGAGTCTCCTGTCATTCAGAGCAAGCATTGTAAAGGCTCTCATCTGTTCTTCAGATTATAGGTTTGCCATCTCCCTCCCTCTCCCTCTCCATGAGGCTCTCCAACCTGGCCAAACGCTAAATATGTGGTCTCTACGGGATGAGCATGAGTGGAGGACCCAAGGGTTATAATCTTCTTTAATTGACACTATTGCCAGCAACTCAGTCTAATCTTTGGAAGTGTTATGCTAACCTTGCCTTTCTACTCACTCCACATGAACCAGCAGTCAGCTAACCTGCCACTCCCCGACTCAGGAGCCTTATTACATGAACTTCTGTTAAACCACCTTATGTTCAATTATTTGAGCCAGAACATGGGTCTTTATACACACTTGGCTAAAGAGTGAAAAACTGATTCTCAGGGATAGTTGGCATTTCACCAAAGATCCCATGACTAGTTTAACTAAACTTTTAGCATATCATTCCTTGATAGCACACTTCCAAGTCTTTTTCAGTCTTGACTTTTTTTTTTTAAGGTTTTATATATTTATTTGACAAAAAGTGAGTAAACACAAGCAGGGGGAGAGGGAGAAGCAGGCTTCCCACTGAGCAGGGAGCCCACTGCGCAGCTTGGTCTCAGGACCCCGGGATCATGACCTAAGCCCAAGGCAGATGTTTAACGACGGAGCCACCCAGGCGCCCCGCAGTCTCGACTCGTTCATCCGAAAAAGTATCTGCATCACCAAATAAAACAAAAGTTAAAAAAAAGAAACATCAGACATTATTTAAGTGCTTTTTTTGTAAATTAATTCACTTAATCCTCATCAGTTTTTGAGGTAGGTCCTATTATCATCTACATTTTAGCGTTTCAGAAGATGACACACAGAGAAATGAATAAATTGCCCAAGGTCACGGAGTGGATAACGTGGGAGAGCTGGGATCTCACTTTGGCAGTCTGGCTCCAGTCTGCTTACCCATGAGGCCTCTCAAAGCAAAGCAGTTTCCTGGAAGCTTTATAAAAGTGTCTCTGATTTTAAGACCTTGCTCATTTATTTACTCAGCACTTGCTGATTTCCAGGCCTCATGGTTGGCTCTGGGTACCCATGCACAGGACAGACAGGGGACAATGGGGCACAGGGAGATTTCTGTCTGTTTTAAGTGACAGAAACCTGACTCCAAACTAGATTAAGCTTTAAAAAGGCAGTTTATTGGCTCACGTATCCAAAATCTAAGAGCAATAGATCTTGGTTTGGAGGCAGTAAGATCTAGAGACAGGATCTAGATCCTGTAGTTAGGGCATGGGTGGGGTTTGTTGCCAGAAGATGGTGAAGGAAAGCCTGCCAGGCAGAGCCACCTGTAGATAAGGAAGACCTTCAGCAACAAGCAACAGAGGTGGGTTCTGTTACCTTGAAAATACATGTATTAGAAGGCATGGGGTGGCTGTTCTGGTACCTTGAAAATACATGTATTAGAAGGCATGGGTGGCTTTTAGCATCATAAAATCAGGTGAAGATCTAGACTCACCAGGACCAACAACTAAGGCAGCTTGGGGGGACTCAAGTAGCATGAGATGAACTGACAGGCATCTTTCCAGAAATGAATTCACACCAGTCTTCCCCCCAACCCCCATCATGTCTCTTCACTCAAAATTGTAAGCTACCCTTGCACACCTACTAGAATGGCTAAAATTTAGAAAGACTGATCATACCAAGTGTTGATGAGCATGTAGAGAAATAGGAGCTCTCCTACGTTGTTGGTGGGAATGTAGAATCACAAAAACTCTTTCCAAAAACAGTTATTTCTCAAAAAGCTAAACTTGCATTTATCATCTGACCCAACCATTATTTCCCTAAGAGAAATGGAAGCATGTGTGTATGCTAAGACTCGTACATGAACGTCCATGACACTTTGTTCATTATAGCCCCCCAGGGGGAAACAACCCTGATGCCCATCAAAAGGGGAATGGATAGACAAACTGCTGTCTCCATGCATTAGAATGCTAGTCAGCAATAAAAAGGAATGAACTGTTGCTGAGCACAAGGGCATGTATGAGTCTAGACTAATTCTGCCGAATGAAACAAGCCAGTCAAAAGAGGTTACATAGTATGTGATTCAATTTATATAAAATTCTAAAACAATGCAAACTAATCTAGTGACAGAAAGGACATCAGTGGTTTTCTGGGGAGAGCAGCTAGAAGAAGAAATTAGAAAGGAGAACAAGAAAATTTTTTGAGGTGATGGATATCTTTATTATTTTGACCACGATGATTTCGTGGGTATGTACTTAGGTCTCTGTATCAGCATATAAATATGTAGTTTGTTCTATGTAAGTTATACCTCAAGAGAGCTATTAAAAATGTTCTTTGCAAAGTCTACACTAAAGATTTAAGGAGGAATAATAATTCTCCTCTCCCAGTCACCACTATTAGAGAAATTATTAAATGTATACTAATTTCTTTTTTTTTTTAAGATTTTATTTATTTATTTGATAGAGACACACCGAGAGAAGGAACACGAGCAGGGGGAGTGGGAGAGGGAGAAGCAGGCTTCCTGCTCAGGAAGCCTGATGCAGGGCTTGATCTCAAGACCCTGGGATCAAGACTTGAGCTGAAGGCAGATGCTTAACTGACTGAGCCACCCAGGCACCTGGTGTATACTAATTTCTTAATGTGTCACTGGTAGGTTAGTCTTTGGAGTCTTAGCTCTAGTGAGTGTGGAGTGCCTTGGGGGAAGACAGCATTGAGCTTGTAGTTTCATACAGCCCCACACACTTCTACATAGAAAACTAGGAAATTAGTAAACCAGGATTTTTACATTTGTAGAAACGTTAGAAATCATCTCGTTCAACTGTGACACTTAATAAGTGAAAAAAATAAGAATCAAAGAAGTAATTTGCCGACACTTGTTTTGCCAGTATAATATAATCATGGTATAATTACTTAATTAAAAAATTATCTTCCTGGGCAAATGACAAAATAATTACTAACAACAATCTGGACAGATATTTTTGGTTGGTTGGTTGGTTGGTTGGTTGGTTGGTTGGTTTCTGCCTCTTCAGTAATCTCTGGGACTTATCTAGTCCAGAGGTGCTCCTTCCCCATAGGAAAAAGGGCTGGGAAAGAAGTGGAGTCACTTGGCTGATCATGTCTTTCTGAATTCAGCTATTTCTCCATCAAGGTCTGGACAAAGATTCCTCAAACATGGGGCCTAGTGGTGGCGCCTATCTTCCTTGTGTCAGTGAGCCATAAAGTAGAGGGATCATGTTTGCTGATTTTATCATTTGATTTATTTATTTATTTATTTATTTATTTATTTATTTATTTATTATTAACATATAATGAATTATTTGTTTCAGGGGTACAGGTCTGTGAGTCATCAGTCTTACACAATTCACGCACTCACCATGGCACATACCTCCCCAATGTTCATCCCCCAGTCACCCCATCCCTTCCATTCCACCTTCCAGCAACTCTCAGTTTGTTTCCTGAGATTAAGAGTCCCTTATGGTTTGTCTCCTTCCCTGGTCCCATCTTGTTTCATTTTTCCCTCCCTTCCTCCCCACAGCCCCTCCACCCTGCCTCTCAGATTCCTCATATCAGAGAGATCATATAATAATTGTCTTTCTCTGATTGACTTCACTTAGCATAATACCCTCTAGTTCCATCCACGTCATTGCAAATGGCAAGATTTTTGGGGTTTTGATGGCTGCATAGTATTCCATTGTACATGTATACCACATCTTCTTTATCCATTCATCCACTGATGGACATCTAGGCTCTTTCCATAGTTTGACTATTGTGGACATTACTCATAAACATTGGGGTGCATGTGCACCTTTGGATCCCGACATTTGTATCTTTAGGGTAAGTGATCAGTACTGCAATTGCTGCATCATAGGGTAGCTCTATTTTCAACTTTTTGAGGAACCTCCATAATGTTTTCCAGAATGGCTGCACCAGCTTGCATTTCCACCAACAGTGTAGGAGGGTTCCTCTTTCTCCTCATCCTCACCAACATCTGTCATTTCCTGACTTGTTAATTTTGGTGTGAGGTGGTATATCACTGTGGTTTTGATTTGTATTTCCCTGATGCCAAGCAATGTGGAACACATTTTCATGTGTCTGTTGGCCACCTGGATGTCTTCTTTGCAGAAATGTCTGTTCATGTGTTCTGCCCATTTCTTGATTAGGTTATTTGTGCTTTGAGTTTGGTTGAGTTGAGATTGGTAAATTCTTTATAGATTTTGGATACTAGCCCTTTATCTGATATGTCATTTGCAAATATCTTCTCCCATTCTGTCAGTTGTCTTTTGGTTTTGTTGACTGTTTCCTTTGCTGTGCAAAAGCTTTTGATCTTGAAGTCCCAATAGTTCATTTTTGCCCTTGCTTCCCTTGCTTTTGGCAATGTTTCTAGGAAGAAGTTGCTGTGGCTAAGGTCAAAGAGGTTGCTGTCTATGTTCGTCTCAAGGATTTCGATGGATTCCTGTCTCACATCGAGGTCTTTTACATTTTCTGTATCTGAGTATAGTGGGCACACCGTATTACGTTAGTTTCAGGTGTACAACATAGTGATTCAACCTCTCTATACATTATGCTGTGCTTACCACAGGTGTGGCTGCCATCACCATACAACACTATTACAATATCATTGACATAATCTCCGTGCGGTACCCTTTATTCCCCTGACCTATTTATTCCATTACTGGAAGCCTGTGTCTCCCACTGGCCTTCGCTCTTTATGCCTACCCCCTCCACTCCCTTCCCTCTGGCAACCATGAACTTGTCTTCTATATTTATTCAGCTTTTTGTTTGCTTTTTCATTTGTTTTTTTAGATTCCACATTTAAATGGAATCATATGGTATTTGTCTTTCTCAGTTGGACTTATTTTGCTTAGCATAATACCCATTAGGCTTATCCGCGTTGTCACAAATGGTAAGATCCCATCCTTTCTTATGGCTATTATTCCCTTGTGTATGTGTATGTATGTATGTATGATATATAGAAATATAGCTATAGGTATAGATATATATCTCACATCTTCTTTATCCATTCATCTATTGACAGACACTAGTTTGCTTCCATATCTTGGTCTTTGTAAATAATGCTGCAATAAATACAAGGATGCATATATCTTTTCAAAACAGTGTTTTCATTTCCTTTGGGTAAATACCTAGTAGTAGAATTATCATAGGGTACCTCTGTTTTTAAATTTTTGAGCAACCTCCACACTGTTTTCCAGAGTGGCTGCACCAGTTTGCATCCCCATTAATAGTGCATGAGGGTTCCTTTTTCTCTACATCATCGCCAACCCTTATTTCTTGTCTTTTGTATTTTAGCTATCTGACAGGAGTGGGGTGATATCTCATTGTTATTTGGATTTGTCTTTCACTGAGAATCATGATGCTGAACATTTTTTCATGTGTCTGCCATATGCATGTCTTCTTTAGAAAAATGTCTATTCGGGTCCACTGCCCATTTTTATTTTTATTTTTATTTTTGTAAAGGATTTTATTTATTTGACAGAGAGAGGCACAGTGAGAGAGAAAACACAAGCAGGGTGAGTGGGAGAGGGAGAAGCAGGCTTCCTGCTGATCAGGGAGCCTGAGGTGGGGTTCTAACCCAGGACCCTGGGATCATGACATGAACTGAAGGCAGATGCTTAACTACTGAACTACCCAGGTGCCTCCTCTGCCCATTTTTAGATCAGACTGTTGTGCGTGTGTGTGTGTGTGTTCCTTTGGCATGTGTTTTAATTAGTAAAGAAGAACAATAACAACAAAACATATATCCAAGAGGCGTTTCCAACAATTAAATCATTATATAAATAGTGGGACTCCTCAAATACTTTAAACAACCTGATATATAAGACATCTGGTTCATTTCAATAGCAATTTTGGCACAAGTTTGACTTTTTTTCTATCACATTTTGGGGACAGGTGGTTAACATTTTGCAATATAAAATAAAAACAAAATGATACTTCTAAAGCATACCTTACACAAAAATTGATTTCAGAAGTATGGAAAATTCAAAGCCCTAGAGGTGCTAGAATAAAATATTGATGAATGTGGATTATACTTGTTCTATGGGAAATGCTCAGGGCACATTCTCTATTCCCTTTGATAACTGCGCTTTCTCCACATGCCCCTCCCTGGATGAGCCCCTTAAAGTTTGTGACTCCAGCATTCCCTGGACACCATTGAAGGTTTTGGTTTGGAGAGAAGGGCGCAGAATAGGCCAACTATTCTAACTATGAGTTAGCTTGCCGTGAGTTAAAACTGAGGCAAAGAGATGCCAGTCTGCTCATCAGGGTGCCAGAAGTGGGGTGGCCACAGTATGGAGAAAAGAAGAGGGAAGAGTGATGTGGCTGCTCAGAGAGAAGCAGAGCGGAGAGATGAAGAGAGCAAAGCAGGTCAACTCAGAGCAATGGGAAAGATGCTTTGGTTCCAGGTAAGGCTTTTAGTTCTGAGTTCCAGAATCTGCTGTGGCCACATTGACTCTCCTACCTCCAGGTTACAGTTTAGATCCCAAGTTTTATGATGAATTTCCCTTTAGTTATGCCAGCTTCTGTGGCTTGCAAATAAAAAAGCCTAAACGGAAGCAATGGTCTTGGCAAAATTCTAGGTATACTAGCACAAGCAGAATCTGTAACAGAAAAATTCTTTGGAAAAAAATCTGTCCTCATAAAAATTAAGAATTTCTTTATCGAAAAGAGTCAGAGGACTAAATTAGAAGAGCACTTGGGGACAGAGAACTACCTAGGTGACTAAGAGCTATGTTCTTACTATCGCTGAAATCTATAGCGAAAGGTAAATACACTAATGACAACACAACATCAGCACAGATCTCAAAATGGGCCATTTCCAGTAGAAATACAGACAACCGATTTATATGTAAAGTGCCAAAAAGAAAAAAAACTGATAAAATACTATTTTTGGTATATCGGGCTGGGTAGGTAGGCAGTCTCCCAAGTGTCCTCCCACTTCACATTTTGCCTTCACTATGGTTTTTTTAAGCACAGAAGCCAGGGGGCGCCTCTTGAATCCTAAGTGAGAGTAAGTCACTCCTTTATTCTAATTCCGCGTCTGGTTCCCGTCTAGTCTAGAGAAACCCTTCGCCCCCAGAACCCCAGAGCAGCCCCCATTACTTCACTAACCACACCCACTCTCGCCCTTGCCCGGTGCACACCAGCCTCCTGCGGGGTGGTTGCTGTTTGACACAGG